>NC_056731.1:1708074444-1708119444 GCF_019279795.1 Protopterus annectens
ACACAATCGCACACTTACCTGAACTCAACCTGTAACTTCCCTCCACAGTCCTGATAATCGTGAAGCCACAGAAACAGTCCACCAAATTCTTTCCCTGGGAAAGAATTCGGTGTTCCGCAGCTTAGTGATAATCAGTGTTCGAACTTCACAGTTCGAACATCTGGTGTTCGATCGTCAGCCATTTCGATGGACTGATATAGACCCTATATATTCATATCAATATATAGTATACACACACACAGACACACACACACACACACACACACACATATATATATATATATATATATATATATATATATATATATATAATTATTTTAATGTGAAATTCTGTATGCACTATGATTGTTGATCAGCAAGTGTAGAAGTGTAGTACTGGGTCAACAATTGTAAAGTTGTCATTTTGTTGTCAAATCTGTTTTGTTTGTCTTTCGGCTTTTCCTGGTTAGGGGTCGCCACAGCGGAACTCCAGTCCGCTAATGATTGGCAGTAGATTTTCATGAATGCCGAGGTGCCAGCTCGACGTTCAACCTTCAACCAAGGCATGCCCATTTATGCATGTCTTTTGAATGCCCACTCAACCGTGGGGAGGACATGCAGACTCCACACAGAAGGCACTCCCCACACTCCAGCCAAGAATCGAACGGGAGAACCTCTTGCTGTGAGGCAACAACGCTACCGCTGCACCACCGCGGAATTGTATTTTGTTGTCAGGTCTGTATTTGTGTGTGTGTGTGTGTGTGTGTGTGTGTGTGTGTGTGTGTGCGTGTGTGTATCTGTGTGTGTGTGTGTATCTGTATACCAAAACCAAACAAAACACTGACATATAAATGTTTACAGATTACAGATTGCACACACACACACACACACACACACACACACACACACACACACAAAAATGCAAGTTAAAAAATGGATAAAATACAATATCAAATCTGTAATACATAAACACCTATATACATGTGAAATATATGTGCATAAGATGCTACATTAAGAGGCTGAGAAAAGTTTCCTAAATATATATTCTGTTATTTGTAATATAGAATGGCAAATTACCTAAACACTGTCATCGCAACAGTTGCAGGTAGAATCATTAAAGAGATGCTATTTAAGTCAATCTTTGAAGCTTTTAATGGTTTCTAGATTTTTGATGTCAGTAGGCAGGTGGTTCCAGTTAGCAGGTCCCAGTCTAGAGAAGGGTCTCTCATTTACAGCAGTTTAAATGCAGGGTGAACACGAGAAAAAAAATAGTGTCCTGTGTACTTCTGAGTACATAATGGTTGCCTTGGAAAGGCAGTTTCACTTTTACAGGAGGGCAATGACTATGTTTTAAAACCATGTAAAGTAGAGTACTTAGAAGTAAAATTGCCCTATGAGGCACTGAAAGCTAATTGAAAATTTTCATCAAACTGCAATGATGCTTCCTGGGGGGGGGGGGGGTGTCTGTTAATAGAATGTATATATAGAATGCATTCCCAGCTGTCTGTATTCTCTGAGTGTTGTGGACTGAATGCATAACAAGAAAATGAAGGCCATATTCCAGTTTGAGTATTAAAATATTTTTAGCAATGGCCCTGTGAGCAGTAAGTGAAAAGAGGTGGCCGATCTTGAAACATAGCTGTAATTGAACAAGGATTTTATTTTATTTTTTTCAAAATCTGTATGTATGGAAAAATAAAGGATAGGGTCAGGTGACTTTATTTTTTACAAAATCTGTATGTATGGAAAAAGAAAGGATAGGGTCACGTATTAGGCCTAGATACCTCTGTTCAGTGACATTAGGTATTCATTTTCCATTAAGATCTATTATGAAAAGAGAAGATTTAGTGGTTAATTTATTGGCTGAGGCAAAGACCATGACAGTTTTTTTTTTCTGGAGGGGGGTGGGATTAATTAGTTGCTTGTTAGCAGTCGACCAGATGCATATCTGAGTAAAAATGTCCTGTATTGTGGTTTGCAGGTCCATCTATACTTCTCAATATATTACTATCATCTTTTTTTCCTTTTCTATTCAGCTCATCTCCTGTTTCTTCGCCTATGAAATTTCTGCACTCTACTCAATTACTTCTTCATTCTCCTTATAAATATAATCTTACCCTGTTATATCACATGTACATTTTAACAATTAGTTACTCTCACAATATTTGTAAAACTAAAGTGAATCTCAAGACAGTGT
Source organism: Protopterus annectens (assembly GCF_019279795.1). NCBI lineage: Eukaryota > Metazoa > Chordata > Ceratodontiformes > Protopteridae > Protopterus > Protopterus annectens. Next base: position 1,708,076,621 of record NC_056731.1, read on the forward strand.
GTTAATTCTACTTTTGTATATATGTTGTAATACTATTACGGCTTTTTTATAGTTGAATGAATGTATACTGTATGCAACTGCAGCTTGTATAAATCTATATTGCATGTGACTGGAGCTTTTTTCCATATGCCTCTGGCATGGGTCTATATCAGTTCACCGAAATGGCTGAAGTTCGAACACCATATGTTCAAACTTCTAACCACGAAGTACAAAAACATCGAAGTCTTAGAACAGCAATTTTTTTCTCAGGGAAAAAAATCGCTGTTCCAAGAAACACACACACAGAACACAAGCACACCAAAAAAACAGCAATCCACACACAAACACTTAAAATCCTACATCTAACCCTACACTAAACTGTACATACTCTACTATCTATTCCCTTACCTTAACCCATACCCTAACCCTAAGGTCCGTCACTATCACACACTCACCTGACCTGTGCCGTAACCCTAACACACCTATCCTGACCTAACCCTAAAGTCTGTCACTATCGCACACCCACCTCACCCATGCCCTAACCCTAACTCATCTAACCCGGGCCCTAACCCTAACGTCCACACAATCGCACACCACCCAATCCATAACTTCCCACAACAGTCCTGATAATAACAAAGCCACAGAAGCGGCCCACCAAATTCTTTCCCTGGGAAAGAATTTGGTGTTCCATGGCTTCATGATAATCAGTGTTCGAACTTCACAGTTCGAACATCTGGTGTTCGATCATCAGCCGTTTCAACAGAATGATATAGACCACTCAGGCACAGCTGTCCTAGTTAGACTTTCCAGGTAATCAAATGCCAATAAACAAATAAATAAGAAATAAATAAGAGGTCAGAGTGTATAGATCAGGGATGAAGATACTTGTTCTTCATTGGTGTGGGGAGTAAAGTGTTGAAAAGGTTTTAGTTATGTCGGGTATAATGGATTCATACCTCTCAATCTTTTAGCACAAGAAATCTGGACAACATAATTGGAGGGCAAAGGCCCAAAAATAGGGATATATTTTAAATATTGCTCTTAGAAAGTTGTTAGAATAATATGTTTTGTGTTAGCATGTATTTTCTGAAGGATATGAAGTCTGAAACCCAATGTATATCATTATTTAGTGACAATCTGCAGCGATTTTTGATAAAACCACAAATTTTACAAAGAACAAACAAAAATACGAGGCAAAATTCTGGACATTCTGCAAAAATCTGTCCAATTAAGAGCTATCAGTGGACTGCAAAAAAGTGAACATAATCATTAACAAAGGGAGAACGAGTCAATGTTATTGGTTTATTTTTGGTAGCGCAATAGTTATTTAATGTTCATGTTAAGTATTTCGTTGTTTTTCAAAACAGACTGGGTCAAGACAAGTTTGTTTCCTTTTTCTGTTTAAGATTTAGGGCTTTTGCAGAATCTGCTGCAATTTTTGTTCCTTTCCTTAAACTCAGAAAAGTTTGTTATGGATCTATATTTTCAGGGAACTTTTATTGTTCTTCCAGGCTGAATCTCTGGGTATAATTTTGTTTTTAATGCCCACTAAAAGCCATTGGCAACTCTGTGATCTAAGGTTTCTTTTGGTAAAAGAGTACAGTGTGTCCTGAAATGTAGTCAATTTTGAGTTTAAAAATTCTAAAACAGAAGTGGGATCAGAAATGGCATACAGGGGAGTCCAATCTATAGCAATGAGTAGGGTGCTGAGATTTGGCGGCTTATTATTTAAGAACAAACTTCCTTCAATTATTATTTGAGGAGGCTTTTTTAAATATTCAAAACGATCAAATGTATTTAATGGGTGAGTGCTCCTTCAGAGCATGAGGGAGGGAGGGTATTTCATTGTGAATACACCAGTTTTCTATGTTGATCATTATTATTTGGTCATGCATGGAACTAGGACCATTTCTTGCACTGGCTGTAATATGTGCCTGTATTACTTGGGCCAGGCTAAATTTCTGCAACATTTTGTTCAGAGGCAGAGAATCTTTCTCAATAACATTGATATTGAAATTAACAACAATAACTGTGCTGTCATGTATGCCTTTAAGGAACATAAGTTGTATAGTTTTATGTAAAATAGAGACAGAGTAGGGTGAGGGAAGTATACTGTGCTAATCTTAATGTGATTTGAAAAAGTACCCATTTGGGAGTCTTGTCATTTGCAGTATGAGAATTAGTGCAATCAACAATGGCAGTTCAGATATTCTTTCTGATTAGAACTGAAGCAGCAGCTCCAGATCTAGGACATGGTCTATTGTAATTATATAAAATGCAGTTGTCTTGTATAAAAATAGAGAGACAGCAATCATCCTTCAGCAAGGTTTCTGATATAGCAAAAACATCGGGATTTTCTGTTAACAGCCATACTTTAAGATTGGTTCATTTATTATTACGACTGTATGCACTAGGTCAATCAGTTTTAAGGTCTTTATTTCTGATATGATAGGTTATTTGGTTCTCTAATTAAGGGCTTAGTTGAAGTGGTCCTGAGCTTGAATGAATATCCTCTGAAAGTAAAAGTTTGAGTAGGAGACAGTGGAGTTTTGATAGAAAATCTTTAATTTTGGGGATAGAGATTGGTGAACTCCAGAAGACTATCGATTGCAATTGATTGAAGTAGAGATTGTTTCCTCGTAACACAGTTGAGTTTATTGCTGGTGTAAATTATTATTTGTTAGCAGTGGAATGAGTAGGTTTGAATGGTTCCTGGTAGAGATGAGAAGAAAGCAAAGTATTTAATGAACAGACTGAAAGATAAAGTAACAGACAAATAGTAAGACAGCACACTAATGAAAGTATTAAGAGATTAAAAGTTGGCATTATGAGTATGCAAGATAGTTGGGGTTATGATTGTAAAGACCTGAGATAGATAGTAGATGTGCCAGAGTATAGCAGATAATATAGTAGGGTACCTGGAGGGTGATCAAGATGGTAAAATGGAGAGATGGCTGGTAGGAAAATATGAAAAGCAGTGTAATTACATAATTTCTACCCTAATAAAAGGATGTAAAAAAATGAGTAAAAGGAACATACCAGCCTACACTTTTCCAATGTTGTCAATCCATTTTATTCCACTCAATTAAAATGTGAAGCTCCAGGCAAAAGATGATAGTATTTTTACCAGAAACTAATGCTGTGTCAGGGAATGAAATGAAAGTCCCACTTATTTGCCACCTAGACTATGAGTTAAAATGAACTGTAAGAGCAGCCTGTCACCTAGGCTGTGGATTAAAATGAACTATAAGTGCAGTCTGACACCTAAGTTATAGGTTACAATAAATTGTAAGTGTAGCCTGCCACCTAGGCCATGGGTTAAAATGAACAATTAGTGCAGCCTGTCACCTAGATTATGGGCTAAAATGAACTATAAGTATAGCCCATCACCTAGGCTATGTGTTAAAATAAACTATAAGTGTAGCCTGCCACCTAGGCTATGAGTTAAAATTAATTATAAGTGCAACCTGCTAATTAGATTAATGATTAAAATGAACTATAAGTGCAGCCTGCCACATAGGCTATGGGTTAAATGACCTATAAGTGCAGCCCATCATCTAGGCCATAGGTTAAAATGAACTATAAATGCAGCCTGATACCTACATTATGGGTTGAAATGAACTATAAGTGCAACCTGCCACCTAGGCTATGGGTTAACATGAACTATAAGTGCAGCCTGCCACCCAGGTTAGGGGTTATAATGAACTATAAGACCATCCTGCCACCTAGGCTATAAGTTAAAATGAACTATAAGCTCAGCCTGTCACCTAGGCTATGGATTGAAATGACCAGATGAGAAAAAAAAACACATCATCTTTGCCACCTAAGCAATGAGTTAAAATAACCAGATGAGTGAAGAACCACAGTGTGCATATGTTAATTAGCACATACTATCTGCTACCTAGACTGTTGTAGAAGTGGCAGTATAGAGGTTGAAATACCTGGAAATGAAAAGAAAGTGCAGTGCATTTACACTTAGATAAGAAAAGTAAAAGGGTCTGATAAAGAAATGAAGAGGATATCAGCCTATCTGCCACCTAGGCTATGTACAAAGATAAGTGGTATAGTCTATCTAGCACCTAAACTATGTACAAAGATAAGTGGTACAGTCTGTCACCTAAACTATGTATGATAAGTGGTACAGTCTATCTGCCACCTAGCCTATGTACAAAGATAAGTGGTACATCATCCACCACCTAGACTAGATGTGTAGAAGGTGGGGCTGGGGCTGTTAGGATAGGAAAATGAGGACTATGACTAAAAGTGGATCTAGCAAAACTGGATTTGCAGCCTAAATGTTATATAGGTCTTGTGCAAAAGTTAACTCACACAACCTTTACATTGTCTAGACTGTTGTCTTGAGAAGAAAATGATAGTGTTTAGGTAAAATGAAACTGTAATCCAGCTAGATTAATTAACAGGAAGTGTTATCATGATGGATTAATGCTGAGTTTGTCAGAATGTTAGATAAAGTAAGGAGAGGCTGGTAGTAGTATATCAACTATGTAGAAGTATAATGCATCACAGAATCTAATAATATTAAATGCTGTCTAGTTAGCAAAGTCAAGAAGTTATGAGAGCAACAGTATTGAAATTTGCACAATAAAGGAGGGTAAGTTAGCTGCAATCAAGATATAAAGATTTTGGTGAGAGGATAGGTTTAAATTGTGGAAGGCGTTTAATTCTTAAACAGAGGTTAGGCCTGCAGGATGGACTTTGTGAAGATCAGAGAAAGAATCCTATTGGTGGAAGGCCAGTTGAATGACATACAAGCAAAACAAGACAGGAAATCCTTACTGATCAGGATCTAATAGGAACAAAGATGTATTTTGTTTGGATTGGTTGATTAATAGTGATTAGCTTAGATTAGTCAATTATTGATAATGTAGATTGTAGGAGTGGCTAGGTAAGTATAAATCTGCTGATATGGGAGGTGAGTGTGAATGGGGATAGGGTAGGTAGAAGAGAGGGACTCCACCTAAGTTAGTACAACACACACAAAAAAGAAAGAAGCAGAAAATGGCTTAAGAGCCCTTAATGACGACAAATGTGGTATTGTTGAAAATGGTCAAATAGAACAGAGATCAAATAGGCAAGTGAAGGAAATGAGGTAAGGAATAAAACAACTACCACTATGACACATTCGCTGATTAAGCTAAGAATTAAAATTAATAACAGAAATAAAAGTGCTGCATCACACTTCTCAGTGCAAAGATGCAATTGGCAGAAAGCAGTTAAACGGAAAGCCTTAATTTACTTAAAGCTGCAGTAGTAGAGCTATTAATGTGGTGTTTTTAAACAATTTGCAACTGAAATGGGGCACAGTCCAAACCTTTTCTTAGTGGAGCAAGAGCAACAATTGTGGACCTTAAGAACTGGGTGAACCCACTTGCACTACTTGTGTAAAATAAAATTAGAATGACTAAGTTCAGAGACTTCAGCAGCTATGAGTTGCGGTATGTAACATCTAGATTCACTTTTAACAGACATAATAGCAAACTGCAACACTAAATTGAGCTTTATAATGTTAATTTGAAATGACATATTATACAGAACTCTTAGCAGACTGCTACCATATAAAATGTGACTGAATTTAGTCAGTAATTCAGACTGATACAGTATAAAATGTGACTGAATTTAGTCAGCAATGCCTAAAGAATGTCTACACAATTAGTGGTGATTAGTGATGACTTACAGAATTAATTACATTTTACGCAGTTGTACAGGGGGTGCATACATAGCAAAAAAAGCAAAAAGCAAAAAAAAAAGAAAATTAAAAGAAAGGTTTGTAAATAGGTTAGTTCAATCCAGGCATCTTTCTTAATTTTTCCAAATCTTTTGGTTTTTTAATACCATGACAGGAATGGACCCCATTCCTAAGTCAAAGTATGATTAAAGGTCATGAAATAATATTGTTTTCAGTCTTTGATGTCAGCCAGAAGTGCTCTTCGTAGCACCTGCAATGTGCCCAGCAATGACTCCCTCTGCGATTCGTACAGAGTTGCATGCATTGGTAGCATATCTAAATACAACTGCAGATTCTTTTTTATAAGACCCATTGCTCCTACTATTGTTGGAACTGTCTGGGTATCTTTCTTCCATGTTGCTCTCATTTCTGCCTGCAAATCCTGATATTTTATAACTTTGTGTCTCTTGGTACGCAAGACACTGTAGTCAATGGGTGTAGCGATTTCAATAATCAATGCTACTTTTGTCTTCTTTTCATGGACTACTATATCTGTTTTTCTTGCATCTATCTTTTGAACTGTCAGCAATGGGTAATCCCATGTAATGTAGACTTCATCATTTTCTATGATGCTGTGTGACTCATGTTTCCAGTGTTTTTAGTTACTTCACTATTATAATATGCAACAGTCTTGCCACATTATTATGTCTTTCAGTATACAGTCCTTCTGCCATTAGTATGTCACAACCAGCAACAAGGCATGTAACTGTTTCCAATTCTGTTTTACAAAACCTATACTTGTCTGTTTTTCCCACATGTTCAATGGGTTTTGTAAACCAACGTGTACATAGTCCGCTATCTTGGGCTGACAATATTAACCTTTCTTCTTTTGGTTTGAATTCGGCTTTCCTTAACCATTCCTTAATTCCATCCTGTTCAACATAAGGTTATTCCAAGAGCTTTCTATACTTGCAACTATATTTATGTATTTTCCACATTCATCTCAGTCTGAGCCAAGTGATTGTATTCCAAACAAGTGTTGTAAATCAAATTTGTAAAACAGAACTAATATAGAAAGTACAATTAACACTGCATGTGCACCACAGCAAGTAACACAAGGCAGCTGCTTAGTTTTTCAGTCATTGCTAAATGTCAGGGCTTCCTCTGTGACTATCAAACTCTTCCACTCTTGGTATGCTCTTGGTGACCCAGCTATCTTGTAACTGGGTATTATGGCTTCTTTATATGTATAGTTTCTTGTTCTACATTTCATTTTGTCATTCTCATTGTTAATGCCACAAATGTCTGTATATTCTATATAGATGCAATTGCACTGAAAATATCAAATTGTACATTGGATTTAGTTATATTTGTACTGAAGAAGTAAAGTAACATTAATACTTGACTGTCAATTGTCTTTACTTTTATGAACAGCTAATTGTTTCATTCTTGTCTGAAAAAGGCTCTTGGGCATGTCCCTCCACTTGCTAAAAAAGATGAAATTAAAAGTAATTAAACATGCATATCTCTTTTTATTCACATTCAGCTCAATCAGAACATTCATCAGCATATGTGCATGACCTTTGCCCCCACCCCTGTCCTCCTGCTGCATAACTTACATCTGTCCTTTTTCTGTGTTTTACTTCCTCAGCTTCACTGCACTCTATAGTTTGGCTGCATTTTGCCATATGCAAAACTTCTGACACCCTACATCATTCTATAGGATGACTCAGTAAACCATGTATCTTCATAGGTGAATAGTTGTGTTCTAGAATAATGGCCACAAAGGCTTTTTAAGCCTATGCATGTGTCCAGATCTCTGATAAGTTCTGGTACTCTTGGTAAGTGTAAGCAGGGGCTTGTGAGATGAAACATATACAAGCAGGGGCCAGGGAAATTAACCATTTGCAGGCTGCCTGTGTCCATTACAGACCTAGGTGCCAAATGAAGGATACATTTCCTGTTCCTGATCCAGTTGTTCAAGTTACACTTGAATTGGATTAAGGAGGAACTTTACTTCACATGGATGGGAAGCCTGTTCCAGAGACTGTGTAGTCTCTGAGATACATACCTGTCTCTCCAGCAGATACTATTTATATCGCAGGCAAGGTTTAAGTCTTTAGAACAGGTAATTCTGGTGCTGTTTGTTTTGTGAATATACAGGAGGTCCATCAGGGTGGGGACTGACAATACCTTGTATGCCAAGCATAGATCTCTCTCAACAGCTTGTATGAGACAGAATACAAGGGTAGGGCTTTGAGGCAGTCTGCACAGGACATATCACTTATGCCCTGTATTCATTTAGAGAAGAACCTCAGTAGACATCCCAGTTGTTGGATGTGATTGGTTATGTACATATCAAAGGGAGCATTCTACTCAATGATAGGTCTGATGAGTGCTGAATACAGTGGAGCAATAACCTCCTTGAACGTAGATGTCATACATTTGTTTATAAGTTGAACAACATAGATTGCTTTCCTCAAAACTGTAGACAAAGTGATGGTCAAAGGCTAGATTACTGTTTATGTGTGTCCCCAAGTCCCTGACTACCGGATCAACTCTTAGGGATGTGTTGTCAATATGACAGTTACCAGGGGTGGATAACTTCATGAAGGATACTATTATGCATTTCTTGTCATTTAGTTTTAGTCCATGGCTCTGAACAAGCTATATGTCTGTGTCAGCCCAGCCTGGAAAACATTAGTGTCAGTGAGAAATTCTGTGACTACTCCTGATTTGCAATCATCTGCCAGTGTAGTCAGCCAGAGGTCCTTGACATTTGCCTTGACTTCAGAGAAGTAAATGCCAAAAAGGAGACAGTCCCAGGGCAGGACCTTAATGAGGGACTCTGCTTGTGACTGGCCTCTTTGTAGACTTGGACTCCCCAATTCTAACTATTTAGGTCCTGTCTATCAGCAAGCTGGCTATCCAATGGGTGACATGAGGGTTTATACCTAACCTCTTGAGTGTATCAACAAAGTCCGAGTGGGATAAAGTGTCAAATTCCTTGGCCAGATCAAGATTGGTAGTGTGAACTGTTTTGTTCTCATCCATTGTTTTGGTGACCTTGTCAAAGAAATCTACCAGGTTAAGTAGGCATGACCTGCCCTTGACCAAACCAAATCAGACTGAGTCCAATGTTTGGAGGTTTCCTATGTCATTTTTGATCATTGCATATGAGATTAGTGAGACTTATGGGTTTGTAGTTTCCAGGATCTGTAGTTGGTCCATCTTTGTGTAGAGGGATGACTTTTACTGTTTTCCATTCATGAGTCATGACGCTTGTTTGGAGGCTACAATTAAAAAGTAATTCCAGAGGGCCTGATAGGTTCTGATTCATGCTACTTATAAGGCAGCCTGGGATATTGTCAGGACCCGTCAATGTAGTGTTCTTCACCTTAGAGAGAACATTGAGGATCTGTTCCCTAGTGATAGTACAAGGAGTTATACCTGATGGTATTTCCTAGGGAGAGGTTGAAGGGGAAAGAGATGGGTAGAGTTAGAGCTGAATTTTTCAGCCAGCAGGTTTGCTATATCTTCTGGCTCAATAAAGGTGGCACCATTAGCAATGAGCTCTGCACACAACTGTGTATTCCCTTTGAGGTTCCAGACATAGCTAAGGAATGCCTTGTGGTATTCCTTGGTCTGGAAGGCAAAATATACCTCAGATTTGGCTTTGGTTTACTTTATTAGTCCTCAGAGTTGTTGGTTTAGTTTTCATTAAAGTGCTTTTGTCCTTTTGGGTGGTATGTCTCCTAAATGTTGCCATTATTTTCTTCCTTCTGTTATAAAAACTATTGATGTTGTGATTCCACCAGGGAGGCTTGATTTTTGAGTTAGTTCTGTACTGATTTTTAGTGGGTACAGCTGTCTGTATACAGCTATTAACATGTTTGTGTAGTTTCCGTTAACAGTTCTATGTGGGAAGCAGTGTTATCCAGGTTTATGGTGGAGTGAAATTTTGCCAGGTTATCACTTAGAAAGTTAGTGTTAGAGTAGTTTCTGAATATACCAGGCTTAGCTAGGATTTCAGATTTTATTTCTACTTCAAAGGAGAACATTCTGTGGTCTGGCCTTGCCAGAGAAGACATTATAGGGGGGGGGGGGTACAGTACTTTTCCAAATTTGTGAGGACCAGATTGGGTATGTTTGTGCCCCTGGTTGGTATATTTACAGTCTGGTCCAAGGGAGTTTGGGTTTACAAACTCCAGGAACGTCTGTGCCTAAACATTTGGTGTTGTATATGATTATCAGTTAATAGTGGGTTAATTAAAGTTGCCATGAATATGGTATTGGGTTGGATGATGAGTGCTTTCAATAAGCTTAAATACATTTTATGGGTTTCCTGGGTCATAGAGGGGGACCTATAGCTTGCAAAGGAATTGGTATGGGACTTTGCCTATCATGATTTGTATGTGCAGAAGTTAAGTGCATTGTCTTGTTTGACCAGCTTTGAGGTAGATTTATTTTTGACGTAAATCGAGACACTTCTGCTTTTAGTCCATGTCTATGTAGTAGCTGATCTAAATGTGTGAAAGGCATTATAGCCTTGCACTGCCAGTGTTCTGCATGACTTTAAACCATGTTTCAGGGACTGCACAGATGTCAGCATTCTCCAAGGTGAGGAGAGCTTGTAGGGAGTGGAGATTCTAGCATTGAGTAGTAACACCTTTAGACTTTCTCATTTTTGATTTGCTATGTCAGAAGTACTTTCAGTATGGCATTGACTAAAAAAGGGACTCTAGGGGAGAACAATGTTTTAGCTAATTTTTAAAAGCCTAGAGGGTAAAGGTACAGATCATCCCTGGCAAAGCAGTATGGTCTGTTGACCATCTCATTCCATGCTGAACCCCTGCCCCCGTTTAGAATAATACCATAAACTAAGCCAACGTTATCTTCTATTTATATTGTGGTATCATCCTTGGAGAAGGTAAAATGTTACTCAGTGCTAGGCTCATACTAGCCTGGGACACATTCAGAGAGGTCCATAATGTCTTTCTTCATGTAGTCTAGGGAGGTACATCTCAGGTCATTTACACCCAAATGGACTATGAATGAGTCATACTGGTACTTGTAGTCCAGTAACCTAAGTACGTGCATAGTATAGCAGATAATGGTCTCTGATAAGCAACTGACCATAACATTTTCCTTACATAGCCTGATGAGAGGGACATCAGTGTGTCTCATAATGGAGTCTCCAATGTCCAGAATTTTGGATTGCATGGTGTCTTCCCTTATAGTCTTAGAGGCTGAAGCTGTAAGAGATGTGGCTTTATATGTTGATGTGGATTTTGTTTTGAAAGAGAACATTCAGGGCTGCTGAGGGCACTTGTTATGTGTATTTCATCTAGGCGGTCTTTGGGGTTTAGAAAGGTTACATTAAGTGCCTCAGCATATGTGGGGGTATGTGTTTGCTTCATACTTTGTGTGATGGGTGCAGCGTGTGTATCACTGACAACCTGATTGACATTAGGAGTGCTTTTATGTGAGAGCTTTGCCTCCTGCGACATTGTGTAAATACATCTCTCAGACACTTTATCAGTTTGTTTGAGAATTAGCTGGTTGTCAGTAAATATGAGGCAATTTCTATATTGCCTCAGGATGCCCATAAACACTAAGCTGGTAACCTAGATAATGGGAAAGTTCAAATCAATAGCAACAGATCCTTTTTTATTGATTAAACATTTGCATTGAGAATATAAGGTAATGTAAGTATCTGGTTTGCAACTCTGGGGGCAGTGCTTGCTGCTGCAAACTACTAGTTTTATGTGCACTAGGTATTGGTGAAACTTCAAGGGTACTTTTACAGCAAAAATGTCAAGGTGTCTGCATCTGTACTGGGCACTGCCAAACACTTGAAGGGAAACTAATAAGTAGACCCTGATGATTTATAGATGAAGTACTTAGGGAGATATTCTAATGATAGATTAGACAGCAGCTTATCAACAAGTACTTACTGAAAAGAAGGAATTAGCTTTGTTAAGAATGCTAAAAAGAAGGGCTTTGTCTGATTTGCTACTTCCTGGCTACTACTAGTGCTGGTCTCACTACAGCGTCACACTGCTGGGATACAATGCACCTTTACTTCTGCTCTTACCAGAAACAAAACAGTAGCACCAATCCCAAGATGTAAAGCAGGCCACGGGCTCTTTGGTGATCAACAGTCTTGTCCCAGATTATTCAGGAGTCTGTAGGCTTGTTGTAACCTTTTCCTGGCAGATGGCTTGAACAGCAACCAGACCAATCAGGAAGGTCCCATACAGATACTAATTCTCCAGTCAGAAACAGTCAGGAGTCAATGCCCTCTGCTCTTTCCCTCAACAGGAGCAAAATGTAAGCACAAATTCCAAGCTGACACCAGTGAAACAGTTATCAGGCTTTCTGGTGATCAGCAGTCTCCAAGAAATAATGTCCCTATGCTCCTTCTCTCACCAGGAGCAAAACAGAAGCACTAATACCAAGATGACTGCTGAGAGGCAGAATGTGGGCTCTCCAGTAATTGGTGGTCATGGACTAGATGTTGCAGATTTTAAAGGTAATAAGGAAAAGTATGTTGATATTCTAAGAGTTGCAGCATGCACTAAGCAGTTAGATATGAAAGAGGGGTTAACTCAACATTTAGAAATCTAAGGGAGAGCCAATAATTTTAAAAGAACAAGACAGACTGGAAGTGAGTGGGCACTTAGTAATCTGGATCTATGGAATAAAGGGGCAGGCACCTAGAGAGATGCTTGATTTTAAAGACACAACAGCAGCAGGGTGGGAAAGTGAGGGAAAATGTAATGTCTGTGTGACTCACAGGAGACACAAGTGTGGTCTCATTCCTAGTTTAAATATGTAATTAAAAGCAAAATACAAGTAAAACACAGTGTAAAGAAATCCCATCCCAATATACAAAATAGAAGAAGGCATTGAAGCAATAGAAATTACAAGAAAGCAAAAAGAAACTGACCTTTCCCTCACAGCAATATGTGGCAGAGTCTTGACGAGCTTATCCAGTAAAGCCATGAAATGTTTTATTTTACCCCTTCAGTAGAAGGTGTACTTCCTAGCTCCACAACAGTATCTGACTCTTTGTTATGGCTTGCACTGCAAAGCAGCACATCTCTGAATACTACCCATATTAGTAAAGTTTGACATGTTAAATGGATCATTGCAATTTTTCAAATGCATCAGATGCTTCCTCTGTGAATGGCTGTTGCATTATTGTTCACAAAACCATTGCTTGATCACAACTGATCAAAATGAAGTTTCGCTTACAACCCACACTTGATGACAGATAAAAGTAATTCTGAATGGGGAAGTTGTCCCCTACACCCTCCATGTGAGAAGCAAGCCCACCACTGCCAACTAATCCCATACACACTAACTGCATGGGTGCACAAAAGTTGTGAAAGGAGAAACTTACCAGCATAGCAGACATCAGTCTCTAAGCAGATTCTCCTTGTAACCATCACATTGACAGCACATCCCTGAAAACAGATTCCATAGTTAGGGAGCTGGGTACCTATGCTGGCAATGAACTGCCCTTTGATTATCATGTATCCACTGTTGTAAGGCAGTCCTTGTTCATTGCATAGCTTATATCTAAAAGCATTGTGTCCAGATCCCTAAGTGTAATTATTCCACCATGATTAGTACTCATTAGAATGATCACTGAATATGATGCCCCTTTTGTTATGCACCTGTCCAAGCACTTGTCACAGTTGGAATGACCATAACCTTTTTCACTTAGAGTGCTATTGGTCTGACCTAGCTTTCCCACTGGCTAAGAAAGCAAGATGGTGCCTCCTCAGGCCATTGTTGTGTTGTCTGCACTCCATACCAGAGTAGGTTATACCAGAACCATAAGACACTGCCCAAGGAAGACTGTGCCACTCATGCACTTTTTATTGGGGACCCTTATAAGAGTCCTCAATCAGGTGCCCCCAGTTGTCTGCATGCATCAAAAACAAGATGATTTTACTTCCTGTGCTGCACCACCAGGTAGCCCTGTGAACTTCAATGTCTTTAGAAGCCATGGACATTTACTAGGTCACATTTCAGAGGACTTTGATAGCCCTCTGGTGGTTATGCCCATTGACTTTTTTAGCACATGATGTTAGCATGACCTGTCAAAGTCTTGGTGTAAGGAGATAGTGTGATGGTGTGACCACCAGTATGAAAAGTGTGTTGTTCCTGCTTTTACCTGCGTAGTCCACCCATGGAACTGACCCCTCCAGTGGTTCCTCATCAGGCCCTTTCTCCACTGACAAGACTGGGAGGTCTTTATCCTGAATATGTCTGCCAAGCTGGAAGTGCTTATGTATCACCATTTTATGTAACAGCGCATATACTTAGAATGTCTGACTACACGTGGCAGGGTCATACTGCTGGGCACTCTCAGATATATCTAGACAGTAGAAATGAGCCTTCAGCTGGGTACTCTCAGATATATCTAGACAGTAGAAATGGGCCTTCAGCAGGCCAAACACACATTTGACAGCATTTCAGGTTAATGGCAGGCCATAACGGTTGCCATTCTTTGGCATAATGTGGGGATTTTTGATAGGTGTCATTAATCATGGGTCAAGGACAAAGAGGGAATCACAAATAAGATGTTTCTGGATGAATTAATCCTATGCAAACTACTGGTATAAATTGTACATGTGCCAGATGTGGAAGTAGTGGGTACTGACAGTGGGTACTGCCTGGTCGGTCTGCAGATGCTTTGTATATTGCACCCTATGTATTACAGACCACCTGGCAATTGACAGTGGAACTCTTTCTGATTATTATACCTTTGTCCCTGATCTTCAAATGTGGCCTTTATTGCAATGTGGGTGTAGTCAGTGGCCCCCAGTATCTCAAGGAAATTTCTCCTCTGTGGTATGCGGAAACCACATATGCTACCTCACATACTGCAGCATGGCATCCATGAACTAGTTGAATATTCTTGAGGCATATGCCTGTGATACACCCATTGTGCCCCCATTGGTCACTGAAAGGTCCTAGTACATAATATTTGTAAAACCATACATATCTTGGTATCCACAGAAATAAATACTCTACACATCCCTTTGGTGATATATCTTGACCAGATCATGCATGGTGACTCTATCGACACAGTAGCAGTTCACAGTTTCGGTGCTGTGGACAACATGAATGTTAGGCATGGACAGATGTCAAAACACTGCTGAAGGCAACAATGAGCACTGCTGTGACTACTAGTAGTAATTACTCTTCCCCAATAGACTTACAGATTTTATCCCAAAATACCTTTAACAAAGTTGAAAACTGGCTCACTGATTGGTGTTTACTATTAAATCCAAATAAAACAAAGCTGTTGCTCTTCACCCCCACTCGTAAGGTCTCTTTGCCATCATTTACCATAACATCTAAAAATGGCACCATAATTTCCCCAGAACCTACTACTAAACTATTAGGTGTAATAGTCGACAATAATCTTAAGGTTGATACTCACATTGATCAAACCATTAAAACAGTCAATAAGAAACTCAGCTCTTTATATAAGATTAAGCCATTCCTAATCCCATCTGCTAGGACTGTGATTGCCCGTACACATTTACTATCAGCCATTCTTTAAGCTTCTTCTATTTATACAAATCTAAGTAAATCTGACCTCAATAAACTCAATAGCTGCTGTAATAATATTACCAGATGTGCCACAGGTTCAGCATATAGAACACATCACTGTCTTAACCTTAGATCCCTAGGCTGGCTAGAATTACCCCGTCTACTTTAGTATAACCAATTAATAGTTGCTTACAAAGTTCTCTACGTGCCAGAAATCATGCCCATACTCAAAAATATAATCACCCCTACAGTAACCTAAAAACACTCCGCTTTTCTAACAGAATGCAAGTACAAACTATTAAATCCAACAACTTAGATGGTGAGTTATTATTTTCCAACTTTGTTGGCAAAACCTGGAACCTACTCCCTGCTGAACTTACTGCAGTCCACTCCTTAACCCAATTTAAAATGTCTCTTAAAAAACACCTAAAAATTGACTGGTTATGCCCCTGTACAAACCCAGACTAACCTACTCACTATTCACTTTGTATCACTACATGCCTGGCTACATGTAGAAACTGTCTTTATAATAAGTTGGAAACATCAGCTGTTTTACAAGAATGATTACATGTTTAATTTCTAATGGATTGTACTACTGAATGGTATGGCTACTTGCGCAATTATGAACAACTAAAAATGTATGTATTCTAGGATAAAAATGAATAGTTGTAAAGTTTTTTTGGATGTATTCCAGCATATCTGGAATATGCATCTATATGTTCTTGTATAAAAAAATCTATAATTGTAGTCTTCTGTATCTATGTATATGTGGAGCTTTTCTCCCTGGGCCTCCGCTGAAAATGGACCTGTATCCAGTCAGACTGTCCCGATTAACAAATGTAAAATAAAATAAATAAATAAAATGAATTACAACTTAGGCGAGTACATATAAAGTTTGTTAGTGTGGAAGCTGCCCATTCCATTTTTTCATGATTCACATGCTGTAACTCCAAGATTTTACTGCTGTTAACTCTGCTGCTAATCCCCTTGATCACAGCATGCATACTACGAATATATATATATATATATATAGATATATATATATATATATATATATATATGTTTCTGAATTGCTCTGTCATGTTGTTTACCCTCATTTGCATTCATGAATACCCTCATTTTAATAATGTTACTTATTACCATCTCATTATACCACCATTAGCTTACTATATATGATGTAGAATTTTTTAGATGTCCCTACTTGCTCTCAGTATTTGTCTGGATCGCCCCCCCTCCACCCCCACCCCCACACCTTGTGTGATGCTGCTCATCATGCAAAAATAATTACCACACCATTAAAAAAAAATTCTGAATCTGCATCACTGTCTTGAAACATGCAGCAGGCACTTATTTAGCATGGGTACAAAGACGTTTAGCAGCAGTCTTTATGTTCGTAGCTGATCACCATTCTAAATAAGTGAAACCAAAAGACACCTTATCCCAAAGTAGCCAAATTTAGGCACAGTGTTTTGCACACAACAATTCAAAAGCAAAATTAAGGACTACCACTGACATGAAACCCTGCAGCCAACCTATTATCTAGATTGTCAAGCCCACTCCCATCAGATGCAGAAAGCATAAAAAAGATTTAATGAACTTAAAACAAAAGAATGGCATTGTCTATTAAAGAATCTCTGTCCCCCACAAACCTCATTAACTGTGAGTCCCGAGATAACACAAAAACATGAATAAATAAAAAAAAACATAATGGTTAAAAACATACTCATGAAATCAAAAAACAGAACAATGCAACTCCCAAAATACTGAAAAAAAGCAGATAATCAGGAAAATCCAGTACCAGAAATAGTTGAAAAGGTAACCATCCACCCCTTTGTCTGGCTCTGAGGTGCAGAGAGACAGAGACCTACCTGTGAGCCAAGTGACTGGGTTTCAATAAGTGGACCTGACACTAGGAGAACTTGGCAAACAAGGTGAGAGAGGACAAAAAGGACATGGCCCACTTCTCTCTACCAAGGGGTACCGTTGGGTTGTGGAAGTGCCAAGAACACACATGGAAGAGCAATACATATGGATGTAGGATCATAAAGTAAAGACCCTTGAACCATCAATGATGACTGCCTTAAAGATGACCTCTCAGCTGACACTTACTGTTGGTCATAATTTAACAAATGAGTTAACTTGCTGAAAGGGAGCCAGTTATCATGTTTTTTACAGAGACTTTACTCTAGTCAGTCATCCTGAATTTTGTAAATTATTTATACAAACTTAGCAAGTCAATCATCCTCCTTTTTGTCAATGTTCCCCATTATTTGGTACTACTTTACATGAATGCACAATGCTATCATGTTAGATTTTATAAACAGAGAAAGGTTTATTTTGTTAAAAAAACTACAACATATTTAATTTTGTATATTTGTTGCAAACATCTCAACTGTATATTTTGTTATATCTGTATTAAATTATAATGACATTTATTTTCTGTATTTTTGCCTCTGAACCCGGGTCATGGCCAAAAAGGATCTTTAGACCAACCAACTGAAATGGTTAACAAAATGAAAATAAAGTAAATGCTTGCTAGACAGCATGGGCAAAAAATGCAAAAAAAAGTGACACGCTGCCCAGATATAATGATTTATGATTTCCATTCAAGAAAAAAAAATACTTTGTCCCAGAGACTCCCTCTTCTGTGGAACAGACTCGCTCTCCACGTCAAGCAGAATATCTCATTAACCCTTTTTAAGCGCAACCTGGATAACTGGATGGGGAACAGAAAATACACCTCTGGGATTCCACCTGTGTCCCTGCAGGACAGGGGAATGGGGTGCTGACTTGTGGGATCATGGGCTAAATTCTTGGCAGAGACTGTAAGTGTCTCAGGGGCAATAGCCTAGTAACCTCCTATGATCCTATACTGTGGACTAAAACTACTACATTGAAAAAGAAACAAACAAAAAAAAAAAACGAATAAACCAAGCTGCTCAGTCACAACTCCAGTTTATTCCAAATCAAATCTGGTACCTCGGATATTCACCTTCCTAGGACTTTGGGTTTTTTTTTACATTGAAAAAGAAATCTGGAGTGGTTCAAAATGGCCGCTGTTCTGTGAGCACTGCTATCACCTAGGTCTCGATATACCCTGGATTAAAACAAACCCAGAAGGCAACGCAGAATTAATAATACAGAAATAACTGTAGATATTTACTGCTAGTATCATCCAGCAAACAAAAGAGGAAGAAAAGGTGACAGATTCCGCTCAGAAACAGCAGGATTAACTAAGATTTCTGAATAACAGCTTAAGCAATGTGCTACTAAGGCCCTGCATCTGACTGCAAGATTGGTAAAACACTATACAGCAAGATGTCAAAAGAGGAAAATAATATGGAAACAACAACAACTAAGACCAAATTCTCAGTACTAGCCTCACCTGAGAAAGACACAACTTCAAAAAGACAAAAGACAACTAAACAAACTGACAACTCTAAAAATACAAATAAATCCAAGACAGACCAGCCAGCTAATCTGGAAGACATAAAATCTGCCGTATTACCTATCCAGCAAGCATTAAAGGACTTATCATTATAATTTCAAGCCTTTGGTGACTCATTCAGCCAAATAATATCCAGAATGGAAAAATCTGAGTCCAAAATAATAGAAAATGAAATAAAAATAGACTCTATTTATCAAAAAGCTGATGCCCATGACAAAGAAATACAAAACTTACAAGCAAAATTAACAGACCTGGAAGCAAGATCTTGAAGGAACAATATCATCATCAGAGGAATACCTGAAACTGTACTTCATAACAATCTAATACCAACAATCAAGCAAATAATAAATTCCCTCCTAGAGGAATCTGAAGAAATGTAGCAAATAACAATAGAGAGAGCCCACAGAGCCCTGAGGGAAATGCAAACATCACTGAAACCAAGACCTGTCTATATTAAAATATTAAACTACCAAGATGTAAATACAATCATACTGGCAGCAAAAAAAAAGGCACACTCACCTGGAATAATAATAAAATCTCCTTTGCTCAAGACCTCCCAATACAAATAAGACAAGCAAGACAACTACTATCTCCATACTGCAGGTTCCTAATAGAAAAAAAAATCAAATTCCAGATGAAATATCCAAATCAGTTAATCTTTTACATCAAAGAGGTTAAATACATGCTTGCTGTTTTCAAGCAAATTCCACCTTCAGAAGTGAAATAAATCCACAAAAAAAAAGATAAAGGTCCCTTGGATGAAAAAATGACCCCATTCATGAGCACTCTAGCTGGGATCCAACTCTGAAATCTTCCCCTTGCTGTCTAGGCCCTTGGGTCATTGATGTGAGCCATGAGGAACACAGGAAAGGGAAGTACAGCCTGGGTGGGAACCAAAAATGAACTGCTGTTTCCGATGCACGAATATAGGAAGGAAGTTCCCATCTCGGATATTGGCTTGCAAATTCAGTCCCCCTAGGCTTTTGATGGCTTCATTAAGAACAGTCAGACAAAATGGATTTCAACAAGCTCCAAAGGATTTTACTGCCTGAAAAATGAAAATTGATCTGCACCAGCTAAAAGAAGAAGGCTGCACCATAGATGTCAACCAACCTGCAAGCAAAACCTTGAAGAAATAAGGTACTGCTGAACTGAACCATTCACTAAAACAGTACACCCAGTACTGTGTAGGTGAATGAAACTCCAGCCTTAAATAATAGGCAAGAAATAAACTGTCAGAATTATGCTAGCTCATAGATTAATATTGGGAAAAAAGGGAAAAAATTGTTAGATGTTTCATGTAAATACTAGAAATGTGTTAAAAGATCCTGGAGAGAAGTAATCTCAGGAAATTAGTAAAATAACCTAACAATCCTGGGATAATGTAAATATAGCCTTAATATGTCAACTATAGCAGAAGGACTGTTTGGCTAAGCTGTTTTTTTTTTTTTGTCTCTCTATACTTCATACTCCTGTTAAATAGGTGCCAAGTATGTATTTTATAACCCACACAGATTGATGTGGAAAAACATCACTATAGGCACCAAAGAAGGCCGAAACCTGAATAAGTAAAGGGGAGGAAAAAGAAGTCAAATGAGAGAAAAATGTAAAAATGACAAGATTGATTGTTTAACAATATTACTATGGTACACATATTGCTATAATTTACTGAGGAATGTATATTAATATGCTGTTTTAAAAATACTATTAGAAAGAATTAGTCACAAGACAAAAACAATACATGCTGTACCTTAAATGCAATACCATCACTGAATAAATAATATGTTGGAAGAGGCTAGGGATATTAAGTAGCAGTGTTTGTTGAGGGAACTAGTTTGTTCAGCTTTGACCACATTGTTTATAGTAACACAGGGGGATACTATGGAGTAAATCTATATCTAAAAAGAAAACACATTCCAAGATTAGATGTAAAGGTAAACCATATAATGAACCTTCATCCTCCCCCCCCTGATTATTCCTGGTCCAGGGATATAGTGGTTAGGCACAGTGTAGGGACAGGGATAAATAGATGCTTTCCTAAACCATCACACAGTAACACATACAAAACTAACAAAACAAAACTAATTTACATGGCATATCTAAGGAATACACCTAATAAATAAATGTGGGAAATAGAATCATGGAATGTTAAAGGGCTCCAAAACAAGAAGAAAAGAAAACTATTCTTATACCTTACATTAAAAACCACAGCCAACCTCATACTAATACAAGAAACGCACTTGACTGCAGATCAATGGGCAGAAATTAGCAGAAAGAAATGGATAAGTCAAATCATAGCTTCAGAGGGGAAAACAAACAGTGCTGGGGCTGCTATAATAATTAAAAACCAATTTAAGGAAAAAATACTTAAAACCAAAGCTGACAAGGAGGGAAGATGGTGCTATGTAACATTTAATAGTCCTACAATACCAAAACCTATAATGGTACTTAATGTTTACGCACCCTGTAATAACCAACAACACTTTTTTATGTCATTATACCCAACCTTAAACCAATTTAAAGATCACTACCTAGTGATTGGAGGTGACTGGAATACATATCAAAACCCAGAAAAGGATAAATCTAATCTGACCAAATCACATAATAAACAAGCCACATTAGCCCTTAATGATCTCAAACAAGATTTCAAACTATATGACCCTTTTAAACATGGGAACAGTACAGATAAAACAGGCAAATTCACATTCTATTCGCAATGCCACAAAATGTGGTCAAGGATAGACTTCTTCTTAATCTCTGACATATTCATTAACATGGACCCAGCAATAACTATACATACCAGGTTCTTTTCAGATCACTCCAAAATCACACTGAACATTAACTGGGACAAAAAGATATATTTAGAGAATAGGGGTCATAATTGGTCATTAAACCCTAATTTACTTTCCAAAATGGATGTAATAAAAGAAACAGAAGCAATACTAAAAATAGCTCTTACAAATATCACTAACTCCCAAGTACCAACTGACATAGAATGGGCTGCAACCAAAGCACAAATCAGAGGATTGTTTATCAAAAAAGCAGCATACTATAAAAAAATACAACTGAAGGAGCATATACTGAAAGGGAAAATAGAGCATCTTGAAAAAGAACTAATAAATAACCCTAAGAACCAAACAGAAGCAGAACTTTTAAAACTGCAAAGGGATCTATATATGTTAGAAACCAGGAACCTATCTTTCTATGAAGCCAGAATGTTAGCCACTTACGCAGAAGAAGCTCAAATACCATCTAGAGCTCTGGCCAGAATTATCTGCCAACACAAAAATGCCTCCAATATATCAGAAATAAACTACAGAGACAAAAACTACACAAAAAATGAAGACATTATTAAAACATTTGAACAAATATACTCTCAAATATATGGAGCACAAATACTACAAACCTCAAAGGAAGATAGAACTCTTTTTCTTCAAAACTGAAATCCCCTAAACTCAATTTAGACCAACAAAAAAAACTAACTGAGCCGATATCCATCAGTGAAATTATTACAACAATCAAACACTTAAAAGTACATAAGGCTCCGGGTCCAGATGGACTCACATCAGAATTTTACAAAGCATTTTCCCCCTTGATAGCCAAACTACTATACTATACACTGAATTACATAATAAACTATAAAATAAATGATATCCACTTTAATGCCTCTAAAACTATATTTATATTAAAAGAACACACAGACCCCAAAAACCCTGACAGCTACAGACCCATCTCCCTCTTAAATATAGATACTAAAATATTTACCTCTATACTTGCAAACAGAATGAAAAATCTGATAGAAAAAATCCTCTCCCCAGAACAATCCGGTTTTACACCACATAGACAGACTAGTGACAATACATTAACATTAGATGCACTAATATCCTACGCTAACCGATACAATATCAACATCTACACAATGGTAGTGGATGCCCACAAGGCATTTGATAGGGTTAATCTAGAATTCTTACTCCAAACACTACCCTACTTTAATATACCCAATAACTTAATTCAGATCATCCAAACTCTCTATAGCAACCCATACACATCTCTGTATATAAATAAAACTTGGTCAAATAGGATCCTAATAAAAATGGAACAAGACAAGGATGCCCACTATCACCCTTCCTGTTTAACCTATACCTAGAACCACTCTTTCTATACATTAAACAAAATACATATCACAATCCTCCATCAATACACAACTTCAAAATATACCTCACTGCATTTGCAGATGATCTGAACATATACTGCACTACACCAAATTCAGATATAAACAAAATAATAGCTGCAATTGAACATTTCTCGACTATGTCTAACTACAAACTAAACCTTAATAAAACTAATATTTTCCCCCTAAAAACACCCAAACTCATCTCACTAATACCATTGTTAAACACAGTAAAAATTAAAAAAGAAACTAAATACCTGGGAATCACCTTTTTCCAGAGTAACAAAGACTTCTACCAACACAATGTAAACCTTAAATGGCAAAATATAATGCAAGACTGCAAAAGATGGAACAACCTAAAACTACCATTCTTGGCCAAAGTATCAATAATCAAAATTAACATTTTACCTAGATTAATGTATATATTCATGACATCACAGACAACAATACATAATAAATTCTTCAAACAAATTCATACCTTCTTAGCAAAATTTATATGGGAACCCAAAAAAAACAGAATCTCCTATCCAAAATTAACACTCCCCAAAAGCAAAGGAGGACTAAATCTACCAGATTTTAAAATGTACTACTCGATCATTAACACTAACAGAATATTGAGAATAGCTGAACATAACCTGTCAATGGAAAATTGGTCTCCTCTCTGGGTGACAATATATTATAGATATATTAAAGCTCTAGGTTTCAATCCCAAAGCACTTCCATTCCTGAAGCAGAAAGAAATACAAACTTATAACATTATAGAGCCCTTAAAACATTCTATCAATCTAGAGCAAAAACTCTTTCAATTCTTGAACCTTAGACATGCCATGACAATACTGCAACCCCTTCATAAAAACCCAAATTTAAAAATAAACAATAAGATGCTGGACTTAGTCCCTTTTCCCAGACTAAAAGATAAAACAATCCAAGATATCTGTCCCTACCTTAACTGTTCAATACAAGAAATGAGGACCAATTTAAACCTCCCTAAATCACACATAATAATCCTAAGACAAATCAAAGAACTGTGTTCCAGTTATCTCCAAAATATTACTATGACCAATAGTGACATAGAAACTTGTAGCAGGCTTTGGAAAACTATTATCACAACAAAGAAAACTATTACCAGTTCATATAAAATGATAAATGAAATCAAATACCAGAAGGACCTCCTCTTCTCTAACTACTGGAGAAAAATTAAACCATCCATAGATGATCAGCAAATAAGCCAGGCAATCAATCTAACACTGAAGATTCTACCCCTCAAAAGTTAGCATACACTCAGCTCATGATCAATAATAATGCTTATTTTACACCTGCAATCCTACACAAATTTAACACATCAAAATCACCTTTCTGCCCACACTGTAAGGACCAGATAGCTGACTTAATCCATGTATTTTGGAGCTGTAAATGTGTCTATAAACTCTGGAACTCTCTCAAGGTACAATTACAAAAACGGGTTATCAAACATCAACATTAACTTGGGAATTCACTCTGTTACACATTCTCCCACCCAACATCCCAAGAAAACAAGCAAATGCACTTTTAACAATTTTCCTACTAATGAAACTGTATATAGCTTTTAAATGGCTAGATACGATACATATCTCTTGGGAGGGTTTTAAACAAGTAGCTATGCAACACCTTTTAGCTCATAAAATAGTAATAGATGAAAGAAACAAAAACATGAAATCCAGAGAAATTTGGGAACAAACCTTTAACATCATATTAGCATAATTCATCACACAGCAACTTAGAAATACACTATAATGGAACCAAAGAACACATACAAGTTCAGATATTAAATAATAACTTGAATATTACGAATGTATATACTGTCTATATAACTGTGGAATTAACAATGAAAGCATCTATGTACATAGTGTAAATAGATATGTTGTATGACCTATATCCTGTGGTATTTGACATCAATGTATAACATATGTATATGTGTGTATGTGTATGTATGTATATATGTGTGTATGTATGTATGTATGTATATATATATATATATATATATATATATATATATATATATATATATATATATGTGTATGTATGTGTATGTATGTGTATATGTATATGTATGTATATATATATATATATATGTATATATATATATATATATATATATATATATATATATATATATATGCACACGGTCATGTTGTAAGATGGTTTTTATTTGTGACATTTATTAATGTAAAAATAAAATTAAAAATTATTGGAAAAAAAAAAAGAAAAAGAAATCTGAAACTGCAGATTACAAGAAATATAGTTGCTTACCTGATACACCTATTCAAAATGGTCCTTTCACAAAATAACAGGTAATTCAGCTTTATGTTCTTCTGACTACCTCGAGCAAAAAGAAAAAAAGAATGTCTGGCATTGCAAGTCAGAAGAAAATCTGAAAAATTATGTAAATGAATTAACCCCCCCCTACATAGACTCTTAACCCAACTATACTACTGCCACTACTAACCACAGTCAGAATTAGCTAGTTGCCTTTACATACTTTAAAATCTTGTCTGACAATTTTGTTACTAATATTATAAACAAGAAGAAACTATCTTAACTTGCAACATTTACTGTATATACTGTTGATAATCAATATCTTGTTATTGTATTAAAGCCAACAACCTGTAATGTCGTTTACTATTGCTGCAACTTTGTATCTCTATCATGTACATGATGTGGAGCTTTTCTCCCCAGACATCTGCTGAAAAAGGACCTGCATCCAGTCGGAATTTCCTGGTAAACAAATGTAAATTAAAAAAAATATATATATATATATATATATATATATATATATATATATATATATATATGTACATACAGGTAGATAGATAAATGGAATATATGGGAGTAAGGGTTTGAAAATATTTAATTGCAAAACTACTTAAGCATCTATCTATGCATCTATCTATATATGTATATGTATATATATATCTTGCTTCCAGTATATCAAGCATGATTCATTAGTGCCTTTATATACAACATAAATAATCTAAATATGTACTCCTAGGCATGCATTTTAGTGATAAGTTCCCTTTTATTGCTTAAATCTACACTATGTAAATAAATGTGTTTGATTGTAATCTGTACATTGTTTTCAACATGCACTGTATCAGTGATTAAATGCACAACTGAATTATAACCCCAATAAATTATACTGTTAAAATGTCAAATGCTACAAATGTTTCAACCAGTGGGTGCCCTATTATGCCTTCTGCCCGTTGTACATTCTCTGCATGTTTATATTTTGGCAGTAACATTTTCCCATATTTCAGTAATGTTCGGCATGACATTTTCTCATATTTCAGTAAATTTCATGGTAATATTTTCCTATATTTCTGTAATCTTTTTTCTGCTTTTTTTAATTTTTAGTCATTCCCTCCCAGACTAAACCATTCAGCTCTTTCTTTAACCTTCTCATACATTTATTCTTCCGATGGCTGACTGCAGTCAGCAGGGTTGCAGCTCCTTGTCTGTACTGGGGTATGTAGCCCTTATGGACAGTTCTCCTCCTTCATAACAATAGATGAGCCAAAATAATGCCACTCTTACTAGCCTCCAGCCTACTGCTCAGGTACACTGGGTCTGGTACACAAAACTGGGCTGCCTGGCTCACAGTTAAGGCTCCATTCTTCTGTCCCTCTGTCATGGACCTGATTCAGTCTTGCTATATTCTTAATGGTTCGGACATCTTGAGTTTCTTTAGATCGTGATTTTGTTATAAAGTTTATACTCTGTGCTGATTTCACTTGTGGTTTTAAATGTGTGTATTATGCTGGTAGTATTGTTTAAAGTTTAAACATGGTGGTCTTTTGCTTTCCATTTTTCTGTTCTCCTTTATTTTTTAACCTTTTGTAGGATCTGTTTCCTGTTTAGGGCTTGAAACTGAAAGCAAACTACTTATGGGGGACACTGAACTCATCATAGGCTGAACTTATTCAGACTTTTTTCACCAACCCTTGTACAACTCTGTAGTGTGACCTCAGAGATAATTTAAAACAATCTAGGGGTTCTTTACCCCCCAACACTTGGGACTTTGGGGCCATGACGGCACAGCGGTAGCATTGTCACCTCACAGCAAGAGGTTCTCTGGTTCAATTCTCGTCTGGGGTGCTTTCTGTGTGGAGTCTGCATGTCCTCCCTGCATTCTTGTGGGTTTGCTCCAGTTTCCTCCAACATTGCAAAGACATACATCTAGAGCATTTCTCATCAGGCCTCCATTGAAAATTGACTCAGTCCAAGTCGGGCTTTCCCAGTTAATATATATCCCTAAAAACATTTTCTTGTTTTATAGTTTTCATCTTAGCCACTTCTTTTTCAGTGAGATTTAGGTTCATACCAGTCTAACTGCCCTTATCAACCATTTTAAGCCTAGATAATCACCTCAAGTGAAAATCAAACCCTGCACTTTGTATCTGTAAGGAAAACACCTTAACCATTATACCAAACTCACATAGATGATTTGGAATAAACTTATACTGAAACTCTGGCAGTGAAGAAAGACAAAGCCTTGCTACAGCCCAGTTGATCCATGTTCAATTAATGGCTTGGGTGACTGATGGAGCAGCAGAATGGGATAGGAATTCCCAGCATAGGATGGAGCTTGTCGATGATGGTCTCCAGGGGAGATATGGTGCATAGAGAGCAGTTTGTAATCAGACACAGTTAATGAGCATGGGGGTGTGGAATGGAAAAGAAGTAGACATAAAAAGAACACCGACCCCGGAAGAAAAGCACAGATGACTGTTGAAACCTACCATCTTTCCAGCTTTCATGCACTGTTGGTATAGCTCACAAGCAATTTCTAACTACAGAACATGGTTAGTTTTTAATGTTCATTTCCTCAGGCAATCAACATTGACCAGAAAATTTGTCCCGCAAAACTTAAAGAATTAGACAGAATGTTGTCTTTTTAGAGGAGTTAACTACTTCAGAGAGAGAGAGAGAGGACAGAGACTGAATGAGCACTCAGTTCAAATAAATTTGATTACTTTAGGACTCAACATTAGGAAAAAACAGATTTTTTCTGAAACAGTGCAAATATAAAGTAATCAAAATGAGAAAAGACTGAAGCTCACCCTAAGACAACCAGTTAACATGTTTTGGATTAAGACTTTTGGAAAATGGCATCATCAGCAGATTCTAAAGGGGTAATGACAGTCTCCAGAAAACTACCCAACCCAAACAAAAAAATGACCAGAAGTAAGCACAACCCAAAACATTGCCGCCCACTGATATAACAATAAGAACAAAAATAAGCAGAATAGAAAGAAATAATAGAGATACATCCTTAATGACAATGATGCAAAAAAAGTGCAGGACTTACAGGAAATATAAACACTACAGGTAAGAGATACATTTATCATAATTCAAACAAACATAAAAATAAATCAAACATGAAATTAGGAGAGTCATAACTAGAGTACAGTAGAGGAAAGACGGACATTAAGATGTTTTTTCATGGATATTTAGAGTCTTCAAATGAGTATAAATCAGTAGTGATATCAGGTAACCAGAACAACAGAATTTTATACTGATATGAATCATATTTTGGAAATCTTTGTCTGACAATTTGCAGGAAAATTTGAAATAAACAAATCAACAATTCAGTCTCTCAAAGTCAACATAAAGGAACTATATCCTCTTATGTCTGAAGAGCTGATATTAAAGTAATTTAAAGGGTTAAAATTAAACATTTCTGCTTAGAGGATGTGATAAACAAAAATGAAATTAAAATACTGAGAAACTAGTAGCCAGGCTATTGGTCACCCTTTCTAATATCTTTCTGAATTACACAAAGATCTTACTATGGAAAAAAATAAAATACTGACTATGTCTTCTATATGAAATAAAGAAGAAATAAATCATTGCCAGAAATGCAACTTGTAAGTTTTAACAATCACTGCAAATCACTCTGTAAAATTTGTAGTAACATTACTTATGGAGGCTCAAAAAAGAAAAATTCTTGAAACATGAGCATGAATGCATCTTTAAAGCAAACTTGGTATTAAAGCAGTCTACAGTGTTGCTGAATCTGTTATTGCAAAATCTGATGCTGATGTCCTTTAAAAGACTGATTCTATACATCATTATTGCAATGCTTTGGACACAGTAAACCATAATAAAAGAAATAAAATCATTCAAATATTGAGGCTTCTGAATATG
Source organism: Protopterus annectens (assembly GCF_019279795.1). Taxonomy (NCBI): domain Eukaryota; kingdom Metazoa; phylum Chordata; order Ceratodontiformes; family Protopteridae; genus Protopterus; species Protopterus annectens. The sequence continues at coordinate 1,708,105,664 of NC_056731.1, forward strand.
ATATATATATATATATATATATATATATATATATATATATATATATATATAGATATAGAGTTAGTCAGTCAGTCAGTCAGTCAGTCAGCCAGTTAGTTAGTTAGTTTTAGCACTTGAATTTGCTTATTCGTGCTCAGCACTTGTTCAGAACTTGTTTTACGCACTAAGCTACAAATTATTATAGCACTCAACCTTCCTCATTACCTAGAGGAAAAACATTTTTTGTACTTACTTTCCTCACTTGCTTAGAGAAAAACAGCTCTTGTACTCACTTTCCTCACTTGTCTAGAGGAAAATAGTTTTTTATTCAGGCATGTCCAAGGGTCAGTTCCCAGTGTTCTCTACTGTCTATCTGATGAATCTGGTCATCATGAGGCAATGGAGCAATTGCCTTATGTACACAGACAACCCTCTTCTCCTACCACCCAACACTACAACCTGTGAGAGATGCACTTATCTAGCCAAACTGGAGGTATAGCTCCCTCAAACCAAGACTGAACTTGACAGTCAAGAGGAGAAGGTAAACGCACCACACCACACTCATCACATAGTCCCACTAAACCTACACCACCAAAATTCACACATAGAAACACAAAACCATTTGCAGAGGCTCTCAATAATAATCTGCTCAAGCAACAGAGACCTCCAGAGCAGAAACACAAGCAACCTCCACCCCCCCAACACAACCCAAATGACACATAGCCCACAGGCTCAGTGTGCCACTCAACAACAGCCCATAAGGCAAAACAACGTACCCAACACACTAGTCATAGGTGACTCTATAGTCAGACACATTGATGTCCCACTCACCAGGCTAAACAAGAAGAAGGTTACTATCAGCTGCCTGTTGGGTGCCAGGATCTGCCACATAGCCCATGCACTCAAGTCACTCCACAACAAGTACAAATATGACTCTGTCATTGTCCATGTTGGTGTGAACGACCTGAGATGTACCTCTCTGGACTACATGAAAAGAGACATGGAAGAGCTCTCCGATCTTGTAGCCCAGGCAGGCATGACCCTAGCCCTAAGTAGCATCCTGCCATCACCCAGAATGATACCACAGTACAAGGACAAAATGATTGACTTCAACAACTGTCTAAGCTTCTGGTATCATTCTAAGGGGATCCAGTATCTGTCGGCTTGGGACGACATGGTCAACAGACCACGGTGCTTTACCAGAAATGGTCTGCACCTGTCGTCCCTGGCATTCCAGATACTGGCTAAGGCTCTTGTCACCCCTATATTGCCTTTCTTAGGCAAGGTTCAAATGACAAATTCATCACTGTAACAGGAACAGGCAAGCAAAAACTGGGGGTAATGCTACTCAATGATAGAAATCTAAATCTCAAAATGCACTCCCCAAGGCACTCCTTAAAATGGGGAACATTGATATCTGTGCAGTGCCTGAGACCTGGTTCAAGGCTCAAGAGTGCACCCCTGCATTACCAGGCTATAACTCATACCACACTTTTCGTCCATCTAACCTGGACCGGAACACTAAAGGTGAAAGTGTGCCCATATTCATTAAGGATATCTACACCTCCAGGCTGTTGCTCAACATAATGCATCCGAGGTATTCCAAGTGCAACTAATTTTGGGCAAAACTGAAATCCAAATTGTAGCTTGCAACAGATCCCCCACTATGCCCCAGGATTCCCACTACTCTTTTCTTGATATACTGGAAAATATTATGGTTCAACCAAACACCCTAATAAGGGGCGATTTCAACTACCCCACCATTAACTCAGAAAACTACTCATGTACCAACTCCTTCACTAACGCTTTCTGGAATTCATAAATTCCAATGCCCTGGATCAACTTATCCACACCCCCACCAGGGGCAACAGTATCCTAGACCTAGTCATTACCAACATGAGTGACTGGTGTTCCACACCTGAAGTCAACTCCTCGTTGGTCAGATCTCACCATAAGCTAATCCTGCCCCCACCACCCCATTAAAGAAACCATGGTAAAAATTTCTCCAAAGCCAACTTCATGCTTCTTAAGACAGAAGTGGCGAACTTCATGACACCCATGAAAATGGACAATACAGTTACCACTGCTGAATCCTACACAAACGCACTCTATAAGCTCTATGAGCGCTTACACGAGTGCATGGATTGTGCTATCCCAAACAGAACCAAGATGCTATCCTCCCTAAAAAGGAAGTGAATCTAGTGGTCCCCCACCATAAACAAACTCTACAACAGAAGGAAAAAACTGTTGCAAAAGAGAGTAAATTCCCATGAGTGGAGGAGCTCGCTGGTCAGCTCAGTAAGAAGCTGAGATCCCTTATAAGAGCCTCCAAAGATAGCTACGAAAACAAAATTGCCACAGAGTCTAAGGAAAACCACAAAGCATTCTATAACTATGTCAAGAATCTCAATGGCAACACCCAGATCTGCTCTGAGTTACAGCACAACGGCATGAAAATTACAGAACCAACTGATATTGCCAACATCCTGGCAGATAGGTTCAGTGCTAACTTTATCCCCCACTCACCCCCTAAATGGCCCATATCTATACAGGAAGAAAGCATAGTCCCTGTAATCACAACTACACAGGTAAAAGCTGCACTCTCTAAAGCCAAAAACACAGCATCCATGGGACTGGACAACATCCCAGGCTGCATTTTACATGAACTTCAGAACAAAATGGCTCCCCACCTAAGCACCATGTTCAGTCATAGCCTCACATCAGGCTTTGTGCCCACTGAATGGCACACAGGAACAGTTATCCAGCTCCACAAAGGGGGAGCCACCACTGATCCCGGGAACTATCACCCTATTAGGCTGACGAGCCTGGTCTGCAAGACCATGGAACATATCATCATGGAACTCATAAACAAAGACATTGGTAACCTCCAAACTCTGGACCCAACCCAGTTTGGGTTTGTGAAAGGCAGATCATGCTTCCTGAACTTGATCAACTTCTTTTTGGCAGTCACCAAAGTCGTAGATGAGGGTAAGGTGGTTCAAACAGCCTATCTTGACCTCGCCAAGGCTTTCAACACCATTCCCCATTCTGGAATTATAGCTAAACTCACTAAACTAGGTATAAATCCCAACATCACAAGATGGGTTGCCAACTGGCTCACTGACAGAACCCACACTGTAAAAGTTGCAGACTCCAAATCTGACTTCAAACCAGTGACAAGTGGAGTACCACAGGGTTCAGTCCTGGGACCTCTCCAGTTTGGTATCTACTTCTCTGAAGTACAGGCTAACACAGAAGGCCTTTGGCTAACGAAGTTCGCAGATGACTGCAAACTAGGAGCTATAGTAGTGTCCCCAAATGATGTGGACATCCTACAGAAGGGCCTCACTGAGACAGATGCTTGGTGTCAGAGTCATGGCCTCAAGCTCAGTGCCAAAAAGTGCATTGTCATCCTTTTTGGTAAAAACTTTGTACCCATGAACTACCACATAGGCGGCAGTCTACTTAACACCAAATGTGTGATAAGAGACCTTAGGACTCAGGTGGACAGTAGTTTCTGCTTTGATAATCTGTTCTGCTTTGATAATCACATCGCCACAGTAGTTAGGAAATCCTTCTACATGGCACACCTCATCACAAAAGGGTTCTCATCCAGGAAAAAAGAGGTCATTGTTCCCCTCTACTAGACACTCATGAGACCCTTTATAGAGTACAATGCCCCTTTTGGAATGTACCTCACAAGACATCTGCAGCAACTGGAAAGGCCACAGAAGTACCTCACAAAGAGGATTACTGGCCTCAAACAGATGCCCTACACTGACCGTCTCAAAAAACTCCAGCTTTACTCCATAGCATATTGCCTACTCCGAGGTGATCTCTGTCTAACATATAAAGCTATGTCAGACCCAGAGCTGTTGGACATGCTACACCTAAAGAAATCCAAATCCCTCCAAGCTACACACTCTAGGAACCTAAACCTTGTTACTACAATAAACAGGACATGCTGGAGGGATAGATTCCTGTCCCAGAGACTTCCCATACTCTGAAACAAGCTGCCCATCTATGTCAAGCAAAGTTCCTCATTAGCACTCTTCAAGAAAAATCTTGATGAGTGGATGGGAAATAGGAAATACAGCCCAGGGATCACTTCTGTGGCTCTGCTCGACAGGGGCACAGGAAAATAACTCTCTTGGGTGGCGTAAACCACAGAACCTTTTTGGCTAGGCTTACGTAGGCCCTTGGGCCAATAGCCTAGTACCTACCTATAAACCTATGCATATATATATATATATATATATATATATATATATATATATATATATATATATATATATATATATATATATATATATATATATATATATATATATATATATATATATATATATATATATATATATATATATATATGTATATTTATATAAACATACATCTCAACTGTCCAGATTTTTGCCTCACATTTTTGGTCTGTTCCTCATACAATTATGGTTTTCTGGCAAATCACTGGCAAATGATTTTAGGACTGAAGTCAGAAAATAATGGCACACATTTGAATTTCAGATGTCATAACACTCAGAAAATTCATGCTAATGTAAAGCCTGTTATTGTGTCAATTTTTGTAAGAGCAATATTTTAAAAAATGGCCCTATTTTGGGGGCTTTGTACCCCCATTGTTTGTGCCTCTGTCCAGATTTCTTACTCTAAGAGGTTGACCGGTATTTGGATGTGTGTGTGTGTGTGTGTGTGTGTGTGTGTGTGTGTGTGTGTGTGTGTGTGTGTGTGTGTGTGTGTGTGTGTGTGTGTGTGTGTATTTATACGTTAAATATGTCATAAAAGTTAAATGAAGATCATTCATCTAAAAAGTATTGAAGTAAGGTGATCGCAAATGAATGAAATTTGTTACATTTGCGATCGTCCAAAATAACCAGAAAGTTTACTTTTACATGGGGAAGCTTTGCCCTGAACATACACCAGACAAGGGTGCTCCACCCACACACCCCTGGAAATTAAGTATACTAACTTCATGGTCACACATTCGTGGAGAAAGAGGATAGCTCCTAACAGTATATTACAGTCAAACTGCAATATAATATGACCACTTATACCGATGAAAAAAATAGCCCAAAAAAGTGCCACGTAATGAATGACTGCTGAAAGTAGATCTACTGTATGTATATATATATATATATATATATATATATATATATATATATATATATATATATATATATATATATATATATATATATATATATATATACACACACACACACACACACACACACACACACACACACACACACACACACAAAAATTAGGCTATATTATGTATGCAATTTATGTTTCCTTATTGCCAGTGTATTTCGTCATTTGTTATACAATTAAGTTTAATAATATTAGCTAGTTGTCCATGTGCAGCTGTCTGTCATATCAAGCATTGCCATGTATGATCTCCTATATTACCTACATCAAGAAAGTTTTTACATTTTTACTAACTTTTAATCATACTATCTATCCATACCCTTTCAACACTTGACCTTTCCACATTCTTAAGGGGACTTGTAGTATAAAACCTTCCCCAACAACACCTCCCCACCCCCTCTTCCCATGACTCCATATCCTCACTATCCCCTCCCCCTACCTTTGAACTTAAACCTGTAGCCACCCACTTTATATAGAAACTTCTCTCCAAACTTAAACCTTGCACAAATGCCCCTGACAACATCCCCTCCTCCTTCTTAAAAATTGCCGCCGACAGTATTGCTTTCCCTATTAGTTTCCTGATAAATTGATCCCTTCTCGAATCTTATGTACCCAAACTATGGCGCTCTACCTTTATTCTTCCACTCCACAAAGGTGGCAACACTTGTAACTTCTCTAACTTCCGCCCCATAGCTATCCTCTCTCCTATATCAAAAATCCTCGAAAAATGCATCCACCTGCAACTCATGCAATTCATAATCAAACACCAGCTGCTCTCTCCTACCCAACACGGTTTCCACCCTGGACATAATACTAACACAGTCCTTTTCTCCTTCTTACACTCTGTCAATTCAGCTCGAGACTCTGGTAACTTAGTTTCATCTGTTCTCTTAGAGCTATCCAAAGCTTTCGGTACCATCTCCCACTCCCATTTACTAAACCACCTATCCAACCTTAACATCTCCCCTAAAACCTATCCTGGTTCTCCAGCTACCTCTCTGACAGGTCCCAAGCCATGAAATGGGGCCAAGCCTCCTCCAGCTTCCTTCCTACCCCCACAGGAGTTCCCCAAGGCTCCATACTTGGCCCACTGCTATTTAACATCTTCATTAATGGCTTCCACAAAGCTATTCCCAATACCAAAATTGTCCAATATGCAGACGACTCTACTTTGATCTGCTCTGCCCCCAACATTAAAAAACTCCAATCTCTAACTCAAACCGCCTTCACAACCACTGAAAATTGGATGCATCAAAATCACCTCTCACTTAATGCTAACAAAACTAAGATTATTCTTTTCACCCACTCAAAATTCTCCACCACCGAAAAAAACTCATTTCAAATTTCTTGCCTTAACAACTCCAATATTAACACTGTTCCCTCCGCTAAGCTCCTAGGGGTCACAATCAATGAACACTTAAAAGATCATGGAGAAATGCATCCATATGCAACTACTTGAACACTTAACCAAAAATAACTTACTTTCCAGCTGTCAACATGGTTTTAGACCCTCACATAGCACTGCCACTGCCCCCCTGTCCTTTACAGATTGTATAAATAAAAACACACAGCCTTAATTACCTTTCCTCTGCACTCTTCATTGACCTGTCTAAAGCTTTTCACATGGTCAATCACCAGATTCTCATAAACATACTCAAATCCCTCTCTTTAGATACACCTTCCATAAAATTGTTCCAGTCCTACCTCGATAATAGACAACAAGCAGTAATCTGGGATAAGACACTCTCTACCCTTCAACCAGTTACCATAGGTGTCCCTCAGGGATCCATACTAGGGCCTCTTCTCTTTTCAATTTTCATCAATGACCTTCATCTAGCTATCCCCCAAGGCACTTGCATACAATATGCTGATGACTCCACACTTTTATGTTCAGCCAAATCCAAATCTGAACTTCTCTCTCTTACCCAGAACACATTTAACATAGTTGAACAATGGTTTACACAGCGTTGCCTTCTTTTGAACCCTAATAAAACTAAACTCCTCCTCTTTACTCCAACTCAAAATTCCTCTCCATTGGATTTCTCAATTAAATCCACTAATGGTACCATTATATCACCAGACCCAACCACCAAACTTCTGGGCATTATTATAGATAAGAACCTCAATTTTGACACCCATATCAATAATACAATAAAAACTGTCAACACAAAACTGGGCTCCCTATATAGGATTAGACCTTTCCTCTCCCCCACTGCTAAAACAACTATAGCACGCACTCATCTAATCTCTACTCTCCTCTATGCATCACCAATTTTTACTAACCTTTCAAAAAAGAACCTTAACAAACTGGAAACTTCCTATAACAATATTGCTAGGTTTGCTACAGGTAACCCCTACAGAACCCACCATTGCATAAATATAAAACAGCTTGGATGGCTGGAACTACAAAACGTGATTAAACTCCACCAACTAACCATTGCCCATAAAACCCTTTATAAACCTTCCTCTACTCCTATTCTATCCACCCTCATCACACCATATATAAATCTGAAATCCCTACGTTCCTCTCACAAAAACCTTGTACATACCTCTAAACCCAATAACAAGGCTGGAGAATCTCTCTTTTCTAATGCTATTGGAAAAACTTGGAATCGTCTCCCCAGTGATCTTTCCTCTCTCCCCTCTCCCTCACTTTTTAAAAACAAACTAAAACTTTACCTAACAACACACTGGTTGTGCCCCTGTTCTAAACCAGACTAGGCATCTAGCCAACAAGTTTTACCTAAGTTTCTGCCACTATTGACTACATATGTACTATTTTATTTCTTAACCTATAAATACCACCTTTTACACTACTCTAGAACAATTACATTTTCTTTACTAATAAACAAAGTCCTTTACTACTACTAAACAAAGTCTCTCTCTCTAGCCATAGTATCCTCTGTCTCTCTAAATTCTCTTTACAGAAGATTTTTCTTTCTTCTATACTCTAGTTGCATATTTTACATAATTACTCTTTCATCACTTGTCCTTCTTTATTGTATAATTACCTCCTTTTCATACTACTTTACTATAAATATTCTAGCTCTAAAGCTCTTTGCTTTGTCCTCTCTGATTTCCATATTATAACCTGCTAGAAGCATAGTACATAATGTATGCATCTACATAGTTACCTTATTACTTTTTATCCTTCCAAGGTTTTTATTCTGTAATTTGCAATGTATATCTAAATATGTTTTATTCTTCTTCTAGTCCTACGTTAAAATGATTTTTAAGTTTTTTTTTTCACTTAGTTTTTTTTTTCACTTAGTTTTTTTTTCTTGGAGCTTTTCTCCCCGGGCCTCTACTGAAAATGGACATATATCCAGTTAGACTATCCCGGTCAACAAATGTAAAATAAAAATAAATAAAAAATAAAATAATAAAACACCCGTATCCAACTTAACATCAAGAAAACCCTTATAAAACTCGGCCTACTGTACAGAAATAGTCAATTCCTCTCCCCCTCTACCCGACGTACCTTAGCCACTACATATCTCCTCCTATCTCTTCTATATGGTGCCCCTCTGCTTACAAATCTATCTTCTACCTTAACCTCTAAACTGTAAGTATGCTACAATAAAATTTCCAAATTTGCCACTAAGGCAACTTCACGCTCTCATCACTGCACATCCCTACAAACCCTAAATTGGCTTGAACTCCCCAATCAACTAGACTACCTCCAAATTGTCTCAGCCCACAAATTAATCTTTCAGCCCACCCTCTGTCCCGCACTATCCAATATCCTCCAACCATACACTCCCCCAGACCCCTTAGAACTTCTAACCAAAACCTCATCTCTATCCACAAACATAAAACCCAGCCGGTCAAATTTTACTCTCCTTTTCCCTTGCTAAAAAATGGAATGCCCTTCCCTCCACACTGAGGACCTGTGACAACCTACACTCCTTCAAAACTAAACTCCTCTCCTACTTGCACCCTCACCAAAAATGTAATTGCACACTTCACTCTATACCTGCCATGCTCCCCTCTTCGTTCTCACCTGGCTAACCTTCATACCTTCTATATTTGTCTTACATTGCTAATGTAATTAACAATTTCTCCCATCCCTATGCAATTTGCCTATCATCCTCCTACACTGTTTGTATAATCATCCAATGTTTAATTTGTATGTAAATCAATTTATCTTTTTGTAATTGTGTGATTACTATGTCACGTAACATTGTATTATGGAGCTTTTCTCCCCGTGCCTCCACTGAAAATGGGCTTTTAGCCCAGTGGACCTCCCCAGTCACCAAACTGGAATAAATAAATAAATAAATTAATTAATTATTTTTTTTAATTATTTCCAGCATAGTAGACTATGCTTCTAATACTTTTGTATATACTGACTGACATATTTAATTATTTTTTTTTATTATAACATCAGTTGTGACTCATCATGTTTTATTGTATCCTATGTATTCCACAATCAAATAGTATGTATATATGCTTTTTAATTACATCAATACTGCTGTTTTATTTAATGTTATTTAAATTTCTGGAGCTTTTCTCCCTGGGCTTCCATTGAAAAAGGGTATTTATTACCTAGCTGGACTTCTGCTGTAAACAAATACCAATAAATAAATAAATAAATGACAAATGGGATGTATGCAATGACCTCTTAAGGACATCAAGTGTTTCAGCCGCAGTCCACTTATGCTGTGCTGTATATATATATATATATATATATATATATATATATATCTATCTACCTACTGCCCCATGATCCTACCTCAGAATTTAAAATCTATATTGATTTTTTTTTGTCTGATATGAAAGACAGAGGTTTCATCACGGAGATCTTGGTAAATCAATTAATGGTGGATGATCCTAAACCTCAACATTTTTACATTTTAGTTTAAGAAACTAAACAAAAAAACACCATCAAATAAAATACTGAAAATAAAATAAAAACAAATGTACTACAAGGCAGTAGGTAGACTTTAATATAAAACAATAAATAGGGTAAGTGCTTTCGCAGAACAATCTACTTGGGGGCGGGGGGATCTGAATGATAAGGTCTTTTTAAGACCTAAATTGAAGAAAAGGAGATTGCATTGAATCATGTGTTTTTTATGGCATTATTGTATTGGCTGGGATTTTTTTTAACTGTATAAAATGTGCTTTTGTCATTATTTCTTGGTCTGAAGAAGTAGATTATTCTATGAAAATGCTTACCTTTTTAGTGTTTTATATTAAAGTTTACCTACTGCCTTGTAGCACATTTGTTTTAATTTTATTTTGTTTTTACATTTTACCTAATATTCACAAACAGCTCTTAATCCTCCTGGTCGACCCATAATATCTGGAAAGGGGTTCTCTTACTGAACCACTATTGGACTATTTGGAAAATATGCTTAAGCCACTTTTGTCCTTTGTTAGAGATTGTATTAAAGATACTAACTTGTTTCTTTTTCTAATAAATGACATGCACGTGCCATCTAATGCACAGCTGTGTATGTTGGACATACAGTCTTTATATACCAGCATACTCCATTTTGGTGGTTTGTTGGCTGTTAAACATTGGTTAGAATATTCAAAGATGTATTTTGAAATACAAGTTCAGTTTATTTTGAAGGTGTTGGGTATTGTTTTGGAACACAATGTGTTCAGATATAGATCTGATTGGTACCTGCAAATCAAGGGTACAGTTATGGGTGCTTCTTTTGCCCCAACATATGCTGATTTATTCATGGGGTATTTGAAACTCAAGGTTATTTATAATGAGGATAACTATTTTTCTAGATGTCTTAATATGTGATGATGCTATTTGGATGATTGTTGGGCAGTGTGGTGTGGATATGTTGAGATGAGGGAGCAATTTTTTCAATATCTAAATTTGAATGATTTTGGATTGAGGTTTATTGGAAAATTAGATCTATTAAATGTCAATTTCTTGGGTGTCCAGCTAACAAAATTGATTGATGGAACAATTGCCATGAGTATATATTCTAAACCATTTACCAAAAATTCATTATTGCCCACTGAAAAGTGCTATGCTAAACACATTATCCAAAATATTCCCAAATCTCAGTTTCTATGGTTAAGATGCATATGTAGCACTGAAATGAGTTTCCGGCATGACACTGTTAATATGATGAGTAAATTTCTACATAGGGCAGGATATACACATAGGGTGGTTAAATCTGCTTATGACACAGCTGCTCAGTGCCCTAGGGATAGTCTGTTAAATAGTTTGGATGTGGATCAGATTAGTAATAGACAAAATTTGAATAATGGTACAGCCAATTTTTGTTTTATAACTACTTTCTGGATGAATACCTTCAAGCTAAAAGCTATCATCAACAAATATTGGCATATTATGCGGTCTGATCCTTTTTTGGCCTATTTTTAGGCAATAATTACCTTTATGGTTATTATAGGGGCAGAACAATAGGTGAATACCTTTCAGATTAAAAAAAAAGGAAGAGTAATATTTATCAGACCAAGCCCCAAAGCCTTTTTGACTGTACATTTTGTGGAAATTGTTCTTATTGCAAAGTAATGTCTAGAACTAAGTCATTCACTTCAATCAGTACTTTTAGGGGGGTTTAATATCAGACACTTTATTACATGTCTAATGAATGGGTGGTGTACTTAGCAGTGTGTCAGTGTGGAGCCTTTTATGTGGGTCAGACCTCTAGACCCTTTAAGCAGAGAATAGCACTGCATTTCAGTGATAACCAGTGTAGACACCCAAGAAGTGCTTTATACAAACCTTTTTTAAACCACACAACTGCCCATTTTGTATTTGTAGGCATTGATATGGTGGTGGGAGAGGGTTTGTTGGATAAGCACAGACATACCATTTTAAATTCTAAAGAAAGTTTGTGGATTATTTACCTAAGGGCAATGTTTAAACAGGGCTTGAACGAACATGGCTGATAAGTTTGGTTGACTTTTTTATTTTTTATTTTTGAATGATTAAAAATACTTCTTTAGGAAGGCTAATTAGTAAGTGCACTTTGTTTTATAATGTGTGATATATAAGCATTGGGTTAATTTTGGATTGTCTCTTTAAATACAGGCTTTATATGTTACTTTATTATCAACATTTCCTGTTGACACACTGATGATGCCATAGATATGAAACGGGTTTGTGGTTTATTCTCTGCCATATCATTATATTAATTTTAATTAAAGGATTTAATTATTGCATACCCATTTTCTCTTTATTTTATATCCATTTGGATTATACTTTGGATTGTAGGGTAGCTTTATGTGCTGCAGGTTTTTGGTTGCATATATATATATATATATATATATATATATATATATATATATATATATATATATAAATATATATACATATACATATATACACCTGTATTGTCATTCAGAAAGCACTAAGCTTAAAAAATGTAGCAGAGTTTTTTCTTCCTGCAAAAGTTGTTACTATTATTTATTGCTATGTACTGCACAGTTTTTTTAAGTACATCATCTTTACTTTGTCAATATTTATTATATTTATTTTTAAAAAGAGGAAATCTGTACCACAAAAACTTCCTGCTTTAGATGAATGATAGTATTATGGCCTTCTGACCTTCATTCTTTGCAGATTTCCTGAGCTCATTACATTTAGCAGTACTTGTATTAGCTCCACATTACTCAAGAAAGTATATTTATTCACATACAGAAATGCCATACTGTGGAACAAATATATGTAAATTGCTGAAAATGTCTTCCTGCTAAAAAAAAGATTTGGATTAACTTTATTTTCAGCTATTAAGTCTTTCTGTCAGAACTTGAAAAATTGCATAATTGGGTGTCTTTGTAGGAGACAAATTATCATAAGTGGGAGGTTAGTGAACAATTTTACCTGCATTAATCTTTAGTGGAGTGAAAGCAGCAATAAAAAAACAACTAATGTCCATAAATGGGTGTTGTTAAGCAGTAGGTCCTGTGGTAATTCTCTGTCATTTGTCTACCTTTGACAGCTCAGGTGTGTCCTGATGGTAGCTGGTCTAGCAGTTAATGTATCTGTCACTCCTGGCAGTGAAGGATTGATAGACTGATCGACTACTAGCCTTAAGCCAGAGGCTTGGGTGCTGAGAGAAAAATCACTTAACTCAGCCTTATTAAGCACCTCACAAATGCTTCTGTCACACCATTTTGCAGTAATTGTACCACTTAACTTAATCTAGTAAAGTTGCAAGCAAGCAGAAGGACATAATTTGAAAACAGATGCACCGCATTTGTGTGCCTAGCAGTTGCCATGGAGACCTACTGTATACATGGATTCCTTGTGCACCTCTAGGTTTTTGGACTTGTCTGTTCTGTGTCAGTAAGCTGAGTAAAGATAACCCTCACAAAAGTGCTTACATTATGTTTAAAGGCAGCATACAGGCAAGCATCAAATTAAATAAATAAATAAACCAATAAATCAATAAATCAATAAATAAATACATATTTTCCTTCGCTCTTCTCCATGATGAAGCATCTTTGCCATTTTTGTTTTGACATTTGACTTTTATTTCAGCAAATACACTTTTGCCCATCTGCAGCAGTCTAAGTTGAATGTGCAAACATTTAAAATGTCACAACAAGGCCATGCTGTTCTATGTATTGCTGTGTGCATTCAGTACCCTAGCCTTATTAATGATACATAGATGACAGCCATCCTGTTGTCATGGAGA
>NC_056731.1:1708126944-1708211944 GCF_019279795.1 Protopterus annectens
ACCATTCCTTTGCCTCTTATCACAAAAGAACAAGTCATCACTGAACTCTCAAAAACTAGAAACACAGTATCAATGGACCGTGATGCAATCCCAGAGTAGCAATTAAATAACTTGAAACATGACCTAGCAGATCTACTTGTTTCTCTGTTTAACTGCAGTCTCCAGACAGGTTTTGTCCCAGTAGAATGGAGGACATCAACACTCATCCCTCTGCACAAGGGGTGACCATCAACAGACCAAGGAATCTACTGACCCATAAGTCTGACTAGCCTCATATGCAAGGCTATGGAAAGGGCAGTCATGGACTGATTAGCAATGACATAGGAAATCTCCTCACTCTAGACCTGACCCAGTTCAGTTCACCAAGGGCAGGTCATGACTGCTCAATCTGGTGAACTTCTTTGAGAAGGTCACCAAAGCCATGGATGAGGGTAAGTCAGTGCATACTGCCTACCTTGACCTGGTCAAGATATTTGATGTAATACTGCCATTTGTGTGTTATAGATAAACTCACAAAATTGGGCTTACACCTCTATGCCACCAGATGGATAGCCAAATAACTCATGAGTAGGACATGTTATTAGAGTGGGGAATCCACATCCAGCAAGAGGCCAGTTACCAGTGGCATACAACAGGGCTCAGTGCTGGTGTGCCCTCCTGTTTAGGATATAATTCTTAGGTATCAAGGCACATGCAGATGGCCTTTGGCTGACCAAGTTTGCTGATGACTGCAAGTTGAAGGAAAATCATTGACTCCCCAAAGAATGTTAATATTCTACAGAAAGAACTTACACGGGCTAATAATTGGTGTCAGAGCCATGGCCTCAAACTAAATGTGAAGAAGAGCATAATAATACCCTTTGGAAAATCAAATACCCCTGCAAATTACAACATTGATAGTAACCACCTAAGAGAGGACCCAGTGACAAGAGATCTAGGTACTCAGATTATAATCTGAGCTTTGACCACCATGTATCCATGGTGGTGAGGAAACCCTTCTATGTGGCTCAGCTTATAAGTAAGGGCAAGGCATCCAGATCTAAGGATGTCTTAGTACCACTGTACTTGGCCTTTATCAGACCAATAATCAAGTACAATGACCCTTTGGCATGTACCTCACCAGGTACTAGCAACAGTTGGAGCATCCTCAGAGGTTTCTCATAAAAAAATAATAATTACTAGGTATAACCAACATGGCATATGCGGACCAGTTAAAAGCCCTTTCACTGTATTCAGTTTATTACTGATTACTGCGGAGTAATCTATGCCTGACCTGCAAGGCAGTCTCTGACCCAGCCCTGATGAAAATGTTTCACATTCATAAAGCTAAGTGTATGGTGGTTGCCTGCTCCAAGGATCTAAACCTGATCTCTGACATGAATAAATCATGCTAGAGA
The DNA here is from genome assembly GCF_019279795.1 of Protopterus annectens. Lineage (NCBI taxonomy): Eukaryota > Metazoa > Chordata > Ceratodontiformes > Protopteridae > Protopterus > Protopterus annectens. Next base: position 1,708,128,342 of record NC_056731.1, read on the forward strand.
GACAGATATGTGTCCCAGAGATTGCCCCTCCTCTGGAAGAAGTTTCCTATTTATGTGAAGCAGAGCCCTTCCCTGACTGTCTTTAAGCACAATCTGGACTGATGGATGGTGTAGTCCAGAATGTATGTGCTGCATTTTTTTAGAAGCATATCAAGGACTGAATGTGCACATATAAATATCAGGCACGTGCTATTCCCAGTGCCATTTTGAGAGTGCATCCATAGAGTGAGCATGTATGATTGGAGAAGTTAGTTTGTATATAAGTTGCTTAAGTTGAAGTCAGTAAACTTCTATTGTGATATGTTTGTATATAATAAAGCTGCTTGAACAGAACCCACGAAGACTATTCAAATGTGTTTAAAGTAGGAGAGTGACATGGTGTCAGAATCAGGATTCCAGAGAATGATATTCAGAGCCATAAGGTGCAGAGATGACAGTGAAAGTACTAAGAGAAACGAGCACAAAAAAGACCCAGCAAAAAATCAAAGGTAATGAGAACTCGTGCAAACTGGTTATTTTATGAAAAAGGTAAAACTGAACATTACAAGGGCACAAACCACATTATTAAACAAGTGGGAGGCACAAAAAGTCTATTAACTAAACAAAATGTTTAAGATTAAGATATTTGATAAAACAATTATCAGAAAAGCAAAACGAGTATATTTAAAGCAAAACAAGTGTGTTTGAAGTAAAACGAGTGTGTCTGAAGCAAAATGGGCATATTTAGAGTAAAATGAGCACAAGAAAAGTACAATGGTAATGAAAAGAGACTGAATGAGCAAAACAAATATAATAAGGGCAAAAAGGGCACATTAAGCATAAATAAAGCAAGGCAACTGCATGATTTTTGGCAAAGTGCTGTGTTTTTACATAACTATGGCTTCGTATTGTATCAAGGGCATAACTAGAGTTATTCGTAGTATCTCAAAGTGTGTAAAAGTGCATACAATGTGTGCTTATTACTGTGCATGTATTCTGAAGAGGTTGTTTGTGTGCAAAGTGCAACAATTTTGTGAAGTACAGTCAAAGTATAGCCATTTCAAAACGTTTATTGTGCTGGGTGTGTCTGTTTGCAAAGTGCTGCCATTACAGAGTGTTTCTTGCACTCTAAAGAATTGCCTAGCAAGGTACCACCATTTTGGGGAAATGTCAGTGTGCTGTGTACACTTTCTTCACAAAGTGCAATTACTTCGAAATGTTACTGACTGACATTCTCTTGCCCAATTCATTCACATTGTGCAGTTATTTGAAATGTTTCTTACACTGATATGAGGTGATTTCTTGCAGTACAGTAATTTCAAGAGTTTTACAGTGCCCAAAATTCTTATTTTGCAATGTTCATTTATACAGAGGCTTGTTGTGCTACTTGGCAAAGTTACAAATACTGGCATAAATTTCTGGCATATGTGTATGTGTATGTGTTCGTGCTTATTTGCAAAACCCTTCACTGGTATGTGTTAATATGGCAGATGGATTTTGAAAGCCCTTACCACTTGTATTTTATAAGAATATTGCAGAGAACTGGAGAATATTTGAACAAGAGTACAATATTTTCATACAAGTAGCTTATTCAGATAAAGATGCATGCACCAGGGCATTCATTTTGCTAAACCTAACAGAGTCAGAGTCCATTGAAAGAGAGCATTCATTTGTGTATGCGCCAGCAGTATATGAGTGAGAAGGTGAAAATCATCATATTGTTGTACAGGCTGAATCAAGAGAAGACCCCAAGCGTTTGAAGTGTAGATTCAGATAAATGTGTAATCCCCAGATAAATATTACATTAGAGAGGCATTTGCTTTACATGAGAGATCAGAAACCTGGGGAAACATTTCCAGCTTATATAACTGTCCTGAGAAATAAAGCCAAAATGTGTCAGTTTGGTGATTTAAAAGATGAGTTGAGAAAAGACAGGCTCATGTGTGGTATTAATAGTGCTACTGTGAGAAAGATTTAGCTTCGTGATAGCCATTTAACATTGATAAAAGCATTGAGATTTGCTAAGTACACAAAGTTACAGAAAAACACACAAGTATTCTTGCAAGTGACAAGAGCATGGTTTCACTAAGCTCCAGAGCAAATGTAGATAGTATGCAACACATGACAAACAGAAGTAGGCCTAAGTACATGGCAGCCACAACCTCTGCTGAATCACCAGGGAAAACACATGCCCCCGGATTCACAAATCCTCCGTGTAAGACTTAATAGGTCTTACTCGGAGGCTGCAGTTGAACGGTATGACATCAGAGTGCCATGAATATTCATGAGGGCACGCTGACTCAACCGTAAGTCTTACATGGACCATGTAGGAAAGCAGGGAGCGTGTCCGACTGCCGAGCAGTCTAAATGTCCACGCCCCTGCAAGGTTTGGAAAACTAAAATGAAATTACACAAGAGTGAGTCCGCTCAAATGTCCTTGCACCCAACACCACACTCCCTGACATTGTAAACCCCCATCACAGTTATAGAAAGTAAAACATTAATTTTATTTTTTTTTAATTCCTGAAATAGCTGCCCGTATTTGCGCATGTGTGCACGGGTGTGCCCATTGCTTAGCTGTAGTTAGCAATTCTGACATAAGAAAGAATGTTTAAGTAAATCACACCAAATAGCAATAGCATAATGGTAGAGCGTTCGCACAAAGAAGAGGCATTCACGGTTCCAGTCCCACCACCCCCTTCTTATTTATGTTTTAAATCAGTACATGGAATAATACCTGACAAATATGATTAAAATATTAGTAAAAAGCAGTGAAATGGCCAATGTATCAGTGAAGAAAATATATATTTTTAAAGGATCCTGATATATAATTGCTTGCAGTTAAGCAGCGCTTTACCCAGCGCAATAGAGTTGTCCATAGTTTAATAGTGCTTTACCCAGTGCAATAGAGGTGCTTAAAGTTTAAGAGTGCTGTACCCAGCACAATAGAGGTGCCCATAGTTTAATAGCACTTTACCCAGTGCAATAGAGTTGCCTAAAGTTTAAGAGTGCTTTACCCAGCGCAATAGAGGTGCCCATAGTGAAATAGCGCTTTAACCAACACAATGTGTTTGCGCGGACATGTGCGCCGAGCCAACCAGGGCACCGTAGGGCACCATGGAGCAACGTAGAACAAAGTTGCTTAAACGCAACCACACCCCCTAGCCTGTCTGGACAGTATGAAAATAAAATAAATGACAAGGTTCGAACCCAGGACTCTGTGCATCATAACCAAAGTACAGAACCACTAAGCCATGACAACTTAGGAGAAACAGCCACTGTTAACATACATATACTTAGTAATGGTAGATTAACCATTACTAAGCAGGTCTGCAGTCAGCCGAGAATTTTCAAAAATGGCCAATCACAAAAAGTGCAGGAAATGCGGCATATTTAAGCCCCATAGGTGGGAATACTCACCATAACTGATTGTAGCTCACATCTGCAGTTAGAATGGCTGGTGCTGGAGAGGGTACATGCTTCCGAGTGCAATGTTGGGGCATTGAGGAGTAGAAATACATGGTTTGGCTCCTTGTCCACCGTCATGAGTCAAGACTCCTGCAGGGCCAGTTCCAAGGGATGGAGTACAAGGCAGAGGCTTGGAACTGGTTAGCTCATGACCTCACCAGTGTCACAGGCATTCCTTGGACTGGTGAGCAGGTTCATCACCACCATGCAGACCTGAAGAGATGGAAGCAGGACTGCCTGAACCAATGGATACAGGAGGCCCATGGGATGCAGGATGCCCCACAACTGAGTAGGTAGCCATGGAATGCAGTATGTAAGAATTGATAATTGATTCTGCATAATGGATAGGTATGTCTCAATATCCCGTTATTTACTTTACAGCTGCAGGTGACCGTGCTGCAAATCAGCAAGCCTATGCAGATAGGCTGCTAAGGCTGCACCACCAGGCAGGTTAGTGATTATTCTGCATGTATTGTTATATAAAATAGGGGAGAGAGCATGAAATAAAGTGTTGTAGTCCAATAATACAGCCATAAAATGGCCTGAATAAGTTCTCTGCATGTACTGTCAGATAAAAAAGTCAGAGAGCCAGAAAAAGAGTGTAGTAACCCATTAAGAAAGGTACCATATGTCCGGAATAATATCTCTGCAGGTACTGTCATATAAAATAAGTGAGTGAGCCTGAAAAAGAGTGTTCTAACCTATTAATAAAGGTATAATATGTCTTGAATATGTCTTCCATATGCACCGTTATAACAAATAAAGGAGTGAGCCTGTGGAAAATTGTGTAATGTCATTAATAAAGGTCTAAAACCCAGAGTGTGTCTGTGGCACTTAGTTTAAAATGTTGTTGTACCTTTGCATTATACAAATAGTACTGTTTTAAAAAGTGCTGGCAACCCAGAGTTGTGCAGTCCCATATAAAGTGGGTGACGGAAGTGCTAGTAGCTGTGAAGCATATATACAGTCCTCAACAGTCAGTTACTGGCTGGCATGCATAAGTAAATCTGGCACATGAGTAGCATGTTAATTTGTTCCCCAGAAATGTGAGTGTGTGTCAAGAAATGCAGGGTTCTGTACAAATAGAAGTGAAAATGTCATGTGAAAACATCCAGATGTGTAGATAAAGAAATATAAATGCAATCAAGGAATATGTAGCAGTAACATCTGCATTTTGGACAGTTAGTATGTCAGATATAGGTCAGGCATATATTGAACTAGCCAAACCCAGTACACAACCTAATGCATGGTGGCAAGTGTAATAATACATGTAGGGGATATACACTTGCAGTCACTAGGAATGTAGTGTAGACTAAAAGTAATTATAAGATGTTAATCAAGGTTTTTTTTCTACACCCTACTGTATATGCATAAACCATGCAATTCCACACCTCGAAGGGTATGTGTAATCTTAAATATTTGTTGGGACATATGTTCTATTGTTCTATAAATATTTGCATTCACGTTGATGCATGTGCCCTGTTCAAACACCACAAGCATGGTGGCCTGTTGCTACCAAACATCCCTGCATGCTGTTGGAATATCCACTGTCATTCAATATATGCATGTGTTATGCTTGCTGTTCAACTGTTGGAACCTTGGTGTGTTGGGTTAATGGGAATATTACTGCATGCTGTTACAACTAATCTAGAATGCTGTTGTTTATGTTGTAATTAAACACACCTAACCACAGAATGTATGGGAAGGCCGGTCCCAGCGGACCCACCTGTCCCTCCTCAGCTGGCGAGTGCACCTGGCACCAGCAGGTCCAGAGCCCAGCCCGGGCTCCCCTCCTCCATTGGTCCTGTGCCACCTTCGGGTGGAAGCGCTGCAGGGGATGGGGCTCGTCCCCTCCGTGCAAGCGTGGGCGGAGAAGGGCCACCTGTCACCCTTCAAAGGGTCCGGGCTGTGGTGCGTAGGGAGATCCAGCGTTCAGTCGCTGATCCCCTACGCCAGCTCGAGGTGAGAGTGGTGCGTCTCACGGGTGAGCCTGCCTGTCCTACGCAGCCCCCAGCACAGCCACCCTCGGGGCTGTGAAGGTGCAATGGTGACTGCCCATGGGTGGGGATCTCAGTTCCACTGTTTCCATCTGTGGGCTCACGGGCTTGTGATTTCCAAACATCCAACCCCATCAATTGTGTTCACCCACCCCATGTGTCATACACCGCCCCTGTATGTGTCTTGTCTGTCTTGCTGTTTACCTCCCCAACCTACCTCCCCGAACATGCCTACTTCCTCTACTTCACTTTCCACTCTCACCTGAAAAAAAAAAAAAAAGAGCAATCTGTACCCACAAAAAAATTATGCCCCATACATAGCTGCCCATTTCGCACACATGTCCATTGGACATGTAAACTGATAATTATAATTGGCAGTACAACATACTTTGTTGTCCTCACCCCTCTCCCAGGGGTGGATGGTTTCAAATTTCACTCCAAATTTATTGCATATGCACAGCTGTTGCTGGTAAAGAAATGGGCAGCTATGGACCTTCCCTACACCTGTTCTGCACATCCCGAGCTTGTCTGTCTGTACCTCTTTGTGCCCCCTTTTTCAACACTTTCCTATCTCCCCATTTTCTTTTCTTTAAAAGAAATTAGCGCGGGGGTAAGCGGGAGTAAGCACTTTTAAGCAGTAGTAAGCGGGTTTAAGCGTGTGTGTGCATGTGTGCGCTTAGCTAAGCATCGTAAGCATCACACAAACCCACACAAACCCGCTTACAACTGCTTAAAAGTGCCTTAGTCACTCTATGGAAGGGCCCTTGTTCTGCTCAGCAGCAAAAGAAAAGACCTCTGCCAGTCTCAAACCCCAGGCCATTGACACAATAGACTGCATGAATTACCACTAAGCCACAGCAGATATACAAATAACCTGGTGCTGAAATAAATATATCATGCATTACAATGAGGGAATGTAAATATAAATTAGGAATGGTATAACACAAATCCTGTTCTGTGGGTCTTTACCAGCAGTTGTTGTGGAATTGCATGACATGACTGTGAAAAGAGAACCAGCCATCCAAGCAGGGAATAATGTTACAGTAGTACCTTACAAACACCACACAGTATCAGACCAGGATAAATACTTGCAAAGTTGAATAGGGCAGAGGCCAGATACCCCAACTGTGACTGCTTTACAGGGATGTCCCTGATTTGTAAACAAATGTTAGCTGTGCCCCACTGAATCACTCTGGAAAATACTAACTTTAGGCAGACAAGTGTGGAATCACACGTAATGAATAATGTCAATAGGTGAGAGTAGACACTGCTTGCATGTCAGAAAAGGTGTAGGTATATATATGCTCTGATTCCCAAGAAAGTCTCAACTGCAATATGTCTGTAATATATTGCAGGTGTATCTAACATATATGTACCTTTCACTGAGGCCGTTCAAATATATACCTGAGAGTATCTGAGGCCTGGCAGAGGCAGAAACACGCAGGCATATCAGCATTACTGCTGTTACACACTCTGCAAATAGCTTTGGAAGGAGTTCCACAAGCATGCCCTTATGTAGAAGTACAACACAGAAATATCACAGGATGTAGCCATGTACTGATAGCAACCAACTGTGACAATGCCAATGTGCCAGTGCTAAAAAGACTGGTGTGGTGCACTGACAAAGTATAATAGGCTAACCGCTAGCTTCCATCTGGATATGTCCACAGGTGGGAGCTACGCAGACAGACTACTTGCCTTGATAGACTAACAGGTACACAGCAACCCTGTATGTTCAGCAAGATAAACCTCACATGATAATAAAAAATGCTCTTTGCAGTTCTGCACCCCTACCCAAAGTTACAACACACCTGTGTATTCATGCAAAAACCAGGGCGTAGGTAGGCATACTCAGTACTGAAATATGTCCAGTTGTGTTGAGCAACCTGTGCTAATGTCAACACAAACAAACCACAAACTGTTCAGAAGTGAGTAACGTAATAATTACAGTATAGCAGTTCACAAACCCTGCATGTGCCACAGGAATACAGTGCACTAACCACATTTGTATGGCAGTTAAATGTCTAATTCAGAAAGAAAGTACATACTCCCATGTATCCTGTGTTATCATTTGGAGGGGTGAGTACATGTCTACACTGAGAAGTGTGTACTGGAAGCAGGAACATTCAGGTTTGAGTACAACATGCATTTCACTGGCTACAACCCTAGCTTCAGATAAGAGACATATACCAAACTTCTGACTGACACAACGGTGTCCAGAGCAAACAAGCATAGACCCCACCTTGGAAAACTGAAAGGGCTATGCCTACCTAACCTAGCATTTTATAGCAGTGGGCTGTAATCACAATGAGTAACGCAATCACCACACAGCAGGCTGCATGCAATTACTGAATGGTGGGCAGCAATTGGTGCAGAGGCTGTCACATGCACAAGTGCAGATACCTAGAAAAGCAGGCTGTACCTGCTGTCCACACATGCAATAATATTATTGCAGGTACAGGGAGATAGAGAGTGAGAGAGAGACACACAGACAGAGACACAGACAACAGAGAGAGAAACAGAGACAGAAACAGAAACAGAGGGAGAAAACCCAAAAAAAAAAAAAAAAAAACCTACAAAACTGTAACAGACAGAGCTGCAAAATACAAAGGTAAGGTATGTAACTCATATGTATGTGTTGGTATGTAGTAGATGTTTTTGAAGAGTACTCTACACACTGCAAATCATCCATGTGTGGCAGCAGTACGTATCTATCTGTATCTGCACATGTGCATAGGGCAAGGGACATACTGCGACTGTTAGTGAAGGGTGGACAGATATCTGTCATTGAATGTTGTTATGTGCATATATCTATGTAGGTCGTAGTGTGTGGCATAGAAAACAGCATGCAGTGCTGATATATGTCCTGTGCTGGTTAAACGCTGTGGGACTGATTTGTCAGATCTGCTGTGTTACAGCCAGTGAGGACTGCTAAAGCTACATGGGCCGAGGACCCCGACATGGATTCTGCACAACACTGTGCAATATAATCACATAACTGTACATCCCACAACTGTCACATAACTGATATCCCCACCATGAAAGGTGGGCTGTACATGTGCCTATATGTACATCTATGTGTACAGCAATGGATGTGTACATGTATGTGTATAGATATGTATATATATATATATATATATATATATATATATATATATATATATGTATATGTATATATATATATATGTATATGTATATATGTATAATATATATATATATATATATATATATATATATATATAGAGAGAGAGAGACATGGGGCCATATGTACTGCAACAGGTGTGTGGTGACCAAGGCATGGACTGTAGACAAGTCTTGATACTGCAGTGCCATTCCTCCTTTCCAAAACATTGTACCCATTAACTACCACATAGGTAGAGATCTACCCAACACCGAAGGTGTGATAAGGGAACATGGGACACAGGTGGACAGTAGCCACCTCTTTGATAAAGACAGTGCCACACTAGACCTGTAATCTGTCTGTGTGGTATGTGTCATGACAACAGGTGTGTCATCTAGGGAAATAAAAGTCAGTGTTCCCCTCTACTCATCACAATGCCCTGTGTGGTATGTACCTCACATGACAACTACAGCAGGTGGAAAGGCCACAGACATACCTCACAAAGGGTAATACTGGCCGCAAACAGATGCCCTATGCAGACTGACTCACAAACCCACATCTAGACTGTATTGCATACCGGCCACAAAGAGGTGACCTCTGCCGGACATACAGAGGTATGTCACACCCATAGCTGGGTGACAACCACCATGGCAACATATCACAATCCCTCTGGGATACGCACTCTAGGGCCCTAAACCTCGTCAGCTCACTAAACAGCACATGCTGGAGGGATAGGTTCCTATCTCAGAGATATGCCATACACTGGAATAGACCACCTAGCAATAGCAAACAAGGCTCCTCATTAGCAGTTGTCATAAATACCCCTGATGATTGTTTGGGAGATTGGTAATACACCCCAGGAACCCCCTCTGTTGTTCTGGTTGGCAGGGGCAAGTGAAATCAAAGTACATGTGTGTCAAAGGCCAGGGTAGCATATGGCTAGGCTGCTGTAGGCCCTAGGGCCAATAGCATATTACCTACCTATGACACTATGCACTCACGCATGTACTCAATGCAATACCTGCTATGTGAGGTTGAATAAGTGTAACGCTGAATGTGTGCAAGGTCTGTAAAGGTGTGATAGGTTAGTGTGAAGTTTTATCTGACATGGTAGTGTCTAGCCTAGCTCTGATGCCAACAAAAGATGTGTAGTGTACTGTTAGGCAGACATAGTAGTATGGCATACGATGTGACGTAGTGCCTTGTTGACGACCGTGGTGTCTCATTGTAGGCTAAAGCAATACATGTATGCTTAGTGAGTGGTACTGCTGGTGAATCCAACTCCCATATGAACTGTAGTACTACCTGAAGCTGTAGGCCTAAACAACACAGTATGGTGTGTGTTCACATTGCTTGGAAGCACTGTCTTGTGTGTTTCCTGTAGTCTGCACAGAGGACAAAACTCAGGCATAAGGGTTTGTAAGTAGTGGCACACAGTACTGTATGGTACACAGGTAATACTCATCTGTGTTGGCATACAGTGGTGCATTGTATGTTTGTCTGATGTGTGTGTAATTATGCCTGTACCATGGCTGCAATCATATGTGTTTTACAGGGTATTCGTGTGTATCCAGCAACATATATACTCTGTTACAGCAGTATGCTACCTATAGTAACAACTGTACACATATGTTAGGCAGGGCTATGGCATGAATGACTAGGGTGGTTGACTGGTACTACTGTAACTGTACTTTACATTCATTACAATGGATGACATCTCTGTTCATGCATTGGCGTGATATATACCCCTGTGTCGAGGTTGTGCATTGTGTCACAAACAGTGTGCTGGGTACTGTTGTATAGTGGTGTGATATATAGATTGTGCCAGGTACTGTTAGTCAGTTGTGGCCAGAGAACCAATAAGTGGTATTGAACATGTGTAACCTCTGACAAACAAATGGATGGTATATATGTCAGTAAAGTGATATCTTTGGTTAAAGGTTTAAAGTGTGCCACAGGACTCGCTCACACATATTGTTCATATCTTTTTCAGCCAGATGGCCCACTAACGCAACCCGTCGTACACAGCAGCGGAGGAAGATGAAATTGTGCAAAGCCTGGTGCAGCAGTACACAATGCTGTTTTCCCGAAGCAGCCATTACCAGCAGGAGCGGACTGTACTGTGGCAGGATCTTGTTCGTCGGGTAAATGACATAGGCATGCGTAACCGGACATATGAGCAGGTACGCCATCACTGCAGTGATTTAATTAGACATGTCCAGCAGCGTGCGTCTGATATCCAAAGACAACAGCTTGCCACAGGTGGTGGGGTGGCCATTCACGCCCCCCCTCACCAAAGTGGAGGAGCTGCTCCTAAGCGTCGTGGCTCCTGGACAACAGCAGCAACAACCTCTGACATGTGTTGTCATGGAGGCCGGAGCCACCCAGCATGTTCACATGGAGCAAGCAGGTAACATGCCCTATCTGTAGACTACAGTTAACTGTATTGTTAGATTATGTCTACGTGAGATGTGTACTGTGTGTTTAGCAGTTGTGCTGCCTAGTGTTGTGCAATACTGATATTTGGAATATTATCTCTACACCTGTGACTGTTGAGTGTTGTTCTACTGTAGTTTAGCATACTCACTGTAGCAATGCCATAGTTGTGGCCACTGATGAACTCTCTCATATTCTCGTAGGTCCCTCTGGTGTGACAGCAGGGCAGACTATCCATGCTGGTGAGTGTGGTATAACTGCAATGTTGGTAATAAAATGTGCATGTCATAGGTGAGGTGTAGGCCATGTACACGTAACACACCTATGCATAATGCGTGCCGTGCATGTTTGCTGTAAGACGTTGCACAGCTCAGTAATGTCAGTAGCTGCCTCAATGACATGCAATACACAGAGCATCAGACACAGTTGTGGCAACACCGTACTGTACATTGGATAGGCATAGTTTCTACAGCTGTACACAACATAACACGTTTATCATACGCAGTACACAAAAACATGCTACATATGGTGTTACCACACACCCGCTGTAAAGTCACACTTCAGTATCCCACATGTCATCCACACACACATAATGTACCTCAGGGGTAGAGGCCTATCATGGGGCTGTGCAGCACTCTTCAACACATAACACAGTCGTATTAGGCAATGCTCCCTATTGGGCACCTCACACACCTATGTACAAAGTGGCTGTGTAATTGTGAATGTAGCCATGGCACTGCAGTTCAGGTACAGCATGCTAGGCGGTGGGCTGTCACACATTAGTAGCTGTGAGTGACCACAAGATGCATGATGATGATGGCACATGGTACTTCACCCCATCTAGTTACAGTGACCACAGTACTACACATAGAAGTCATTGCTTTGCACCTCAATGTTGTGTGTGTGTGCAAACATATGCACCTATACACAATATCCATAGCATGTTGTGTGTGTGCTTACATATGCCATCTGTACAACGTGTCACATATATGTCCTGGAATGCGATTGGGTGTATAGGTCACATGACACACATTGAGTATGTGTGGTGTTTAATGTTGCAGTCAAGTAGCATGCCATGTCATGGCTGGCACCGACATATCTGCAATATGTCCCACACTCACCATAACCACTGTACAATGGCCATGTTGAGCATTGGGATTCCTTCACGTCTACATGCACCACTCATCCCGTGTGTGTACATAGTATACATGTGTTACACCTGTGCCCACTATTATCTGCTATGGATAATCACACATGGCAATCTATGTGTCACACAGATAACATATGCAGCCATGGTATGTATACCTGTGAGTGATGGTGCACAGGACATTGTAGAGCTGATAATACATGCACAGCAATGTTGTGTCCATGTACACATCGTGTTCCAGGGTGTAGCCAATCACTGAACAACTACACACATGCATCAAAGCCATGTATAATGTCATTAAATAGGGCCGTCTACACTTGCACTGCATGGTCTTGATTAACACATATTCTGCATGCTGACACATGTGAGGTGACTGTTTGCCTTGTGATACTGTCACCCACCTTCACCCACTATTGAGTATGTGTTGGATTGCTGGTGTGCTGGTGTGTGTGTGTGTATGTGCTGTAGTGAGGAGTGTATTTGTGTACATGTGTGCATGTGTGCATGTGTTCATGTGTGCATGTGTGCATGTGTGCATGTGTTCATGTGTTCATGTGTGCATGTGTGCATGTGTTCATGTGTTCATGTGTGCATGTGTTCATGTGTGCATGTGTGCATGTGCGCATGTGTGCATGTGTACTAACATCATGTACAGATTGTAAAGTGTGTTTCCTGTCTTCCTCTCACAGGTGCTGAGTTTGGGGTGCCTGACAGCAGCAGGGAGCCTGAAGTCATTGCCACTAATAGTGGAGATGATGAGACATGTATTCTGGCACAGGAAGGTTTGACAGGGTCTGTCGTTGGTCCACCAATCGACAGTACACAGCGTTCAACCCCATCTATGTGCACACTCATACTGCCAATACATCCCTCATCACCAATGGCCTTAGTTGAGGGACAGCATACAGTTGGCATTGACCAGGAGAGTGTGGTACCCATGGCACTTGCATCCCCTAAAAGCAGCCATAGCCGGATTCCTGGAATGGTACCACATAGGCGGATGTCCAGGGGTTCTTGGGGGAGTACCACTGGTTGTATTGCCCCTGGCAGACCTGTTCCCAGAGGTATTATAACCTCCAGTATGTTCTGGGCTGTAATGCAGGACAGGCACATATGGAACGGTACACCAGACAGGGACTAAGGGCGCAGAGGGCCCATTACACCACTATCAATGACAGCATCCATGACCTTGCCGGTGCCATCCGGAATTACACCTAGGTCATTGATAGACATTGGGGGGGGAGACATTAGATGCCCTCCACAATGTGTCTTCCATGAGCCAGAACTATGCAGGACAGTTGAGACGTCGACGTGGACTCATGCCAGCAACAGCAACAGCTGGCAGTCATCACGGACGGCACACAGATCACAGCCGCTCCTGTAGTGGCAGTACCAGCCCCAGCAATACTGGGGCTGGCTTGTCTATTGACCGTCCTAGTAGACCACGTGCACGTGGCTCTGGCCAGTCCCAGCAGGGACATGGGTCCAGTCATCATACCTCTGCCTCTGATGATAGTACCCAGTCAGGGTTGGTACCCGATACTGCCCAGAGCACCCCTGCTAGGCACAGGTACCGTGTCCGTGCCCAGAGACAGTGATCTGTACAGCCTAGCAGGTACAGTCTGTGGCTGTCCCACAACCTCCCGTATATGACAGCCACATGGTGGAGCTGTGTGCATGCAGACACACATTAACCAAACAACTAGGGCTCACACATACACACACACATTACATCAACATTGGTCCATGCTGTACTGTTGTCCCTCACACACACACACACACACACACACACACACACACACACACACACACACACGCACACACACAGACATGTCGATTGGATGGGTCAATGCCAGGCTCTGGCAAACCAACAACACACCCTGTGCATATGATGACACCTGTGCCACCTCCTGTCATCTGTAACATTGATGCAGGAACAGGCTAACATGGTTCTGATGCACAGGTTGACATTATAGCAGTGCAGCAATATTAGCAAGTTGTCAACAGGACAGTGTAATGATGTCCTTGTAGGTATATCTGAGCAGGCATTATGCATCACAGCTCTGATTGTCAATGTAGCATTGTTTACACCAGTGTTAGGTCTGAGTATGTATTGTCCACCCATGTGCCACTTGGCTGAAATGTACAGTGTTGCCAGCATGTGTTAGTGAGTGGACAGTACATGTGCGGTGTGTGCATTACAGATTAGCAGGTGTACATCTGTGAACATGGTGGGTGCGCACTGTCTTCATGTACGTGCATAGCGGACACATGGGACGTGTGACATACCCTGTTGTACACATTGTTAACATCTCATAGTATCTTTCGATAGCCAGTATGCATTCTACTACAGATATGTACTAACATGGGTACACATGTGTGTATGACATGGGTTGACACTATGCTGTGGGTGATACTGTTAATACCTGTCAATGATTTGCAGTCTGGTAGTATACACAACCTCAACAGCATGACTATAACCAATCATTAGATGATGTCCTGACAAATGGCACACAGTTGTAGGGAACTCAGTAACAGTTGGATTCTTCTGGTACTATACTATAACAGTAACCAGTGGTATTGACCACCACCCGTTCCTGGGACCACACCTGTTTGGCATATAAGCCCTCTTAGAGTACATGCAAACACACTAGGGATATGTCCGTCATCTGGAAATGCAAGCATTGGCCTACAAATGCATTTCCCTGGATGAGATGCATAGCTATCCTACACAAGGGTATCATACAGACAAGATACCTGTTGTTGTCCAATACATGCTGTATAGCAGTAAGCCCGACTATGGCATAGTCATCACATTTACTATACATACTATCCCGACCGAGGTACCACATAGGTTGTAGCCCCTCAACATGTATGTTGGGTACCAATGTGTACATATGTTTACGCTGGCCCCCGTGTTATGTCATCTGTCCCTTCGCCCGGTATCCACATATCCATAGGTATTGTGGAGTCCCTCGGTGTGCCACATACAGACATTAGGGGCCTGGAATGCATTTCCACAGGGCTACAGTTGGATACCTAATGACTGTCCATTATTGCCAGTCGTTGTTGTGTATGAACATGTCTGACATATACCCTAGGCATGTACCCTCACTCCCAGTACTCTATAGTAACTGTCATGGGTGTGTGTGGCACAGATGACCTTGGACACACATCACTACAATGGCGAACTTGTCACATACATACATATGCTTGACCTATGATCTAGAGAAGCAGCGGCACAATCTGTCAAAGGAAACAAATGTATTCATGCAGTATGCAGGCTTCACACCTATGTACTGATTGAGGTCACATGTACACATATTTATTTGCCACACAGATACCTACAGATGTGTGACAGCAGGGCAGACTATCCATGCTGGTGAGTGTGGTATAACTGCAATGTTGGTAATGAAATGTGCATGTCATAGGTGAGGTGTAGGCCATGTACACGTAACACACCTATGCATAATGCGTGCTGTGCATGTTTGCTGTAAGACGTTGCACAGCTCAGTAATGTCAGTAGCTGCCTCAATGACATGCAATACACAGAGCATCAGACACAGTTGTGGCAACACCGTACTGCACATTGGATAGGCATAGTTGCTACAGCTGTACACAACATAACACGTTTATCATACGCAGTACACAAAAACATGCTACATATGGTGTTATCACACACCCACTGTAAAGTCACACTTCAGTATCCCACATGTCATCCACACACACATGATGTACCTCAGGGGTAGAGGCCTATCATGGGGCTGTGCAGCACTCTTCAACACATAACACAGTCATATTAGGCAATGCTCCCTACTGGGAACCTCACACACCTATGTACAAAGTGGCTGTGTAATTGTGATTGTAGCCATGGCACTGCAGTTCAGGTACAGCATGCTAGGCGGTGGGCTGTCACACATTAGTAGCTGTGAGTGACCACAAGATGCATGATGATGATGGCACATGGTACTTCACCCCATCTAGTTACAGTGACCACAGTACTACACATAGAAGTCATTGCTTTGCACCTCAATGTTGTGTGTGTGTGCAAACATATGCACCTATACACAATATCCATAGCATGTTGTGTGTGTGCTTACATATGCCATCTGTACAACGTGTCACATATATGTCCTGGAATGCTATTGGGTGTATAGGTCACATGACACACATTGAGTATGTGTGGTGTTTAATGTTGCAGTCAAGTAGCATGCCATGTCATGGCTGGCACCGACATATCTGCAATATGTCCCACACTCACCATAACCACTGTACAATGGCCATGTTGAGCATTGGGATTCCTTCACATCTACATGCACCACTCATCCCGTGTGTGTACATAGCATGCATGTGTTACACCTGTGCCCACTATTATCTGCTATGGATAATCACACATGGCAATCTATGTGTCACACAGATAACATATGCAGCCATGGTATGTATACCTGTGAGTGATGGTGCACAGGACATTGTAGAGCTGATAATACATGCACAGCAATGTTGTGTCCATGTACACATCATGTTCCATGGTGTAGCCAATCACTGAACAACTACACACATGCATCAAAGCCATGTATAATGTCATTAAATAGGGCCATCTACACTTGGACTGCATGGTCTTGAGTAACACATATTCTGCATGCTGACACATGTGAGGTGACTGTTTGCCTTGTGATACTGTCACCCACCTTCACCCACTATTGAGTACGTGTTGGATTGCTAGTGTGCTGGTGTGTGTGTGTGTATGTGCTGTAGTAAGGAGTGTATTTGTGTACATGCGTGCATGTGTGCATGTGTGCATGTGTTCATGCGTGCATGTGTGCATGTGTGCATGTGTTCATGTTTTCATGTGTGCATGTGTTCATGTGTGCATGTGTGCATGTGCGCATGTGTGCATGTGTACTAACATCATGTACAGATTGTAAAGTGTGTTTCCTGTCTTCCTCTCACAGGTGCTGAGTTTGGGGTGGCTGACAGCAGCAGGGAGCTTGAAGTCATTGCCACTAATCGTGGAGATGATGAGACATGTATTCTGGCACAGGAAGGTTTGACAGGGTCTGTCGTTGGTCCACCAATCGACAATACACAGCGTTCAACCCCATGTATGTGCACACTCATACTGCCAATACATCCCTCATCACCAATGGCCTTAGTCGAGGGACAGCATACAGTTGGCATTGACCAGGAGAGTGTGGTACCCATGGCACTTGCATCCCCTAAAAGCAGCCATAGCCAGATTCCTGGAATGGTACCACATAGGCAGATGTCCAGGGGTTCTCGGGGGAGCACCACTGGTTGTATTGCCCCTGGGAGACCTGCTCCCAGAGGTATTACAACCTCCAGTATGTTCTGGGCTGTAATGCAGGCACAGGCACATATGGAACGGTACACCAGAGAGGGACTAAGGGCACAGAGGGCCCATTACACCGCTATCAATGACAGCATCCGTGGCCTTGCCGGTGCCATCCGGAATTACACCTAGGTCATTGATAGACACTGGGGGGAGACATTAGATGCCCTCCACAATGTGTCTTCCATGAGCCAGGACTATGCAGGACAGTTGAGACGTTGACGCGGATGCATGCCAGCAACAGCAACAGCTGGCAGTCTTCACGGACGGCACACAGATCACAGCCGCTCCTGTAGTGGCAGTACCAGCCCCAGCAATGCTGGGGCTGGCCTGTCTATTGACCGTCCTAGTAGACCACGTGCACATGGCTCTGGCCAGTCCCAGCAGGGACATGGGTCCAGTCATCATACCTCTGCCTCTGATGATAGTACCCAGTCAGGGTTGGTACCCGATACTGCCCGTAGCACCCCTGCTAGGCACAGGTACCGTGTCCGTGCCCAGAGACAGGGATCTGTACAGCCTAGCAGGTACAGTCTGTGGCTGTCCCACAACCTCCCGTATATCACAGCCACATGGTGGAGCTGTGTGCATGCAGACACACATTAACCAAACAACTAGGGCTCACACATACACACACACATTATATCAACATTGGTCCATGCTGTACTGTTGTCTCACACACACACACACACACACACACACACACACACACACACACACACACACACACACACACACACACACATACACACACACACACACACGCACACACACAGACATGTCGATTGGATGGGTCAATGCCAGGCTCTGGCAAACCAACAACACACCCCGTGCATATGATGACACCTGTGCCACCTCCTGTCATCTGTAACATTGATGCAGGAACAGGCTAACATGGTTCTGATGCACAGGGTGACATTATAGCAGTGTAGCAATATTAGCAAGTTGTCAATAGGACAGTGTAATGATATCCTTGTAGGTATATCTGAGCAGGCATTATGCATCACAGCTCTGATTGTCAATGTAGCATTGTTACACCAGTGTTAGGTCTGAGTATGTATTGTCCACCCATGTGCCACTTGGCTGAAATGTACAGTGTTGCCAGCATGTTAGTGAGTGGACAGTACATGTGTGGTGTGTGCATTACAGATTAGCAGGTGTACATCTGTGAACATTGTGGGTGCACACTGTCTGTGTGTAAATGTATAGCGGACACATGGGACGTGTGACATACCCTGTTGTACACATTGTTAACATCTCATAGTATCTTTCGATGGCCAGTATGCATTCTACTACAGATATGTACTAACATGGGTACACGTGTGTGTATGACATGGGTTGACACTATGCTGTGGGTGATACTGTTAATACCTGTCAATGATTTGCAGTCTTGTAGTATACACAACCTCAACAGGATGACTATAACCAATCATTAGATGATGTCCTGACAAATGGCACACAGTTGTAGGGAACTCAGTAACAGTTGGATTCTTCTGGTACTATACTTTAACAGTAACCAGTGGTATTGACCGCCACCCGTTCCTGCGACCACACCTGTTTGGCATATAGCCATCTTAGGTACATGCAAACACACTAGGGATATGTCCATCCACATCTGGAAATGCATGCATTGGCCTACAATGCATTCCCTGGATGGGATGCATATCCTACACAAGGGTATCATACAGACAGATACCTGTTGTCCAATACATGCTGTATAGCAGTAAGCCAACTATGGCATAGTCATCCACATTTACTATACATACTATCCCGACAGTACCACATAGGTGGTAGCCCTCAACATGTATGTTGGGTACCAATGTGTACATACAGCCACGTGTTATGTCATCTGTCCCTTGGTATCCACATATCCATAGGTATTGTGGAGTCCCTCGGTGTGTCACATAAGACATTAGGGGCCTGAATGCATTTCCACAGGGCTGTTGCACACCTATAATGACTGTCCATTATTGCCAGTCGTTGTTGTGTATGAACATGTCTGACATATACCCCAGACATGTACCCTCACTCACAGTACTCTATAGTAACTGTCATGGGTGTGTGTGGCACAGATGACCTTGGACACAAATCACTACAATGGCCGGGTTTGTCACATACATACATATGTGACCTATGATCTGAGAAGCAGCGGCACAATCTGTCAAAGGAAACAAATGTATTCATGTAGTATGCAGGCTTCACACCTATGTACTGATTGAGGTCACATGTACACATATTTATTTGCCACACAGATACTTGATGTGTGCAATGCACATACTGTTTTAATCATAATATGTCATACCATAGTAAAAGCAAAATCCACACTGCATTGACCAACTGTGTCTCACACACACACTCAGCAACTGCAGGATTCAAACCCCTATCTAACTAGGTTATGATACCAGAGAGATACGCATTAAGACGGCATGCTATATAATTTGCTGGGTGATTTCTCTTCTCCTGCTATATTTGTAGGATGCTGACATCATCAGACTGTCCAAAGAGGAATGTACCTCTTTTAATGTGTTTTCCCAGTCTCCAAAAAGGGGACTCCTCTCAAAGGAAATCACAGAAATACACACACACACAGTCACCATTTGCAGAATTCAAACCCCTACCTAGCTATGTTATGACACTAGAGAGATACGCATTAACACGGCGCACTATATGCTTTGCTGGGTCGCTGTTTTTCTCCTGCTATATTTGTAGGATGCTGACATCATCAGACTGTCCAAAGAGGAATGTACCTATTTTAATGTGTTTTCCCAGTCTTTAAAAAGGGCACTACTCTCACAGGAAATCACACACATACACACCCAAACACACACTGTCAGCATTGCAGGATTCAAACCCCTACCTAATTACGTTATGATACTAGAAAGAGACTCATTAACACGGCATGCTATATGCTTTATTGAGTGGTTTCTGTTCTCCTGCTATATTTGTAGGATGCTGTCATCATCAGACTTTCCAAAGAGGAATGTACCTCTTTTAATGTGTTTTCCCAGTCTCCAAAAAGGGCACTCCTCTCACAGGAAATCACACACATACACACACACCCAAACACACACTGTCAGCATTTGCAGGATTCAAACCCCTACCTAGCTATGTTATGATACTAGAAAAATACGCATTACCACGGAGCACTATATGCTTTGCTCTGTGGTTTCTGTTCTCCTGCTATATTTGTAGGATGCTGACATCATCAGACTGGACATGGAAATGTGTGTACACAATGCAATCCCAGGAATGAGCCATGTGGATCGGCAGGTGTCAACAGCTTGAACAGGACCCCATAATTCTTACCTTGTGTGATTTATCTGTGGATACATTGACATTCCTTCATATGTCAACACATATTTATGCACAGATTGTTGGTTTTCTGGATACGACATGTGTCTGGGATGTTGATAAAGGGCTATTCAAAGTCTGTGTGGGACATGTGTAGCTCTGTTCAGTGATGTATGTCCTGGGTGTCTACCTTGCAAACAGTCTAGCATGTTTGGGAACCATGATCTGCACATGAACATACCACAGTTGGTAGGGTTGTGTGTTTGTCAGCTTCCAAGAGCTCTGTTTATGACTTCAACCATGATGGACTCCATGGCCTTGCAGATCAGACTTCATAGGCTTACTGGACTATACTTCCCATGGTGTGTTGTGCACACTTGTGGGGAGTACCATATTTTGCTGCAACACATTCAACGGTTCCAGATCCTGTGGAGAGAGTGAGGCTCAACAGACTGTTCAGGTGCAGGGTCTGTTTGTTCTGTAGTTCATGCATGACACATATTGGGAAACAATGTAATCCAATTGCTGCCATTCTTTTGGCTTTGGGGGGAGCTGTTCAACCATTCTACATGTGATATCTCCTGCTATGATGACTGGGACTATCGTCAGTGGGAGGTGGGTATGTCTATATGGGCTTGTCTGACAGGATGTCGGCATTGTCAGTCAGGTACAGTTGGCCCTGACTCAGGACATATATGAGTGTACATTGCTATTTATTACATAGCTGAAGGAGGTGTCATGATTCAGTCTGGAATCCTTCTCAGCTACTCTTTACAAAACACCAACAAACCTGAACACTAATCCCTGTTCTACTCTTTTACACACTTAACACCCTACTGATCCTTTGTGATCAGGCTACGGAGTATGTCATCATAATATCCTGGCATGTCTAGGGGTCAGTTTCGTGTGTACTCTCCAGTCCAGCTAGTGAATATTGTGGTTTTGACACAATGTCACATCTGCCTCATGTACACAGACAACCCTCTCCTCCTCCCAACAAACTCGGATATATGTGAGAGATGCAGCAATATTGACATACAGGAGGCTGAGCTCTCTCGACCCATGACTGGCATAGTCTATCAGGTGGTGAAGGTGACCACACACACCACATATCAGACTCACATAAACCTATAGCAACAGCAATCAAACCACATTATCACACATAAATATACTCGGAGGCTTTACATATACTCTGCCTAAGCAGCAGAGACTTCCAAAGCAGACACACAAACAACTGCTACCCCACTACAATACCCACATATCACATAGTTCACAATGTCAGTGTGCCACACAGTCACTGCCCTTCGGGCTAAACAACACACCTAATACACTTGTAATAGGTGCCACATTGTCAGACACACTGACGTCCCACTCACCAGGCCAAACAAGGGAATAGTCACTTTGAGCTGTCTCTCGGGTGCCAGGATCCGCAACATAACACATGCACTTAGGTCACTCCAAAGCAAGTACAGAACTGGCTCCATCATTGTCCATGCTAGTGCATACACCCTCAGACATTCCTCCCTGAACCACATGACATAATACATAGAGGAACTCTCTGATCATGTAGCCCAGGCCAGTATGACCCTGACCTTGTCTAGCATCTTACACTCGCCAAGTATGATGTCACAGTATACCAACAAACTGATCACGTTTAACAGTTGGTTAACATATTGGTGTCATTCACAGGGGATACAGTGTCTGTCAGCCTGGGGTGACATGCTCGACATGCCACGTAGCTTCCCTATGGACAGCTTGCACCTGTCACCCTTGGACTTTCGAATACTGGCTAAGGCACTTGCTACCACCATACTGTCTTTTTTAAGCGGGGCTCAAAAGACAAACTCACCTCCATAGACATTACAGAGTACATGACACTGAGGGTAATGCTGCTCAACACCAGATGTGTTACCCTCAAATTGCGCCCACTCAGGATTCTCCTCAGTATGGACAACAGCGATGTCTGTGCACTAACAGACACCTGGTTCAGGCTCCCAAATGCACACCAGCACTACCAGGTTATATTTCATACCATGCTTTATGACCACAAAACTCAGAATGGCCAACACAAATAGGGGGAGTATCCATATACATCACAGATACACATACCTCCGGGTTGGTAGCACTGCACAAAGCATCACAGACCATACATATGCACCTAACATTGTGCAAATCTGCCTTTTGGTTTGTTGCCTGCTACAGACCACCCTCCTAAACTCAGGAATCACACTCGGCTTTCCTGGGAACACTGGACAATATGAAGGTCTCCCCAAACACCATCATATTGGGTGACTTCAAATACCCACAAATTGACTGGGGATAGTACTCAGGCCCCAACACCCTCGCCCAACAGTTGCTACTATTTGTAAACTCATATGCTATGGCACAACCGGTCACCACACCCACAAGAGGGGACAACATATTGGACATGATCATCACCAACATGGGGACTCTATGTTCCACACCTGAGATATACCCCTCATTGGTAAGGTCAGAACATACATTTATCTCACTGGACATCCATATCCCGTTCCCCACACCCATCCTGGGTAATCTTGGTGAACTTCTAAAAAGCAAACGTCACACTTCTCCAAACCAAGGTGGTATCCTTCAGAGACCCTGGGACAGTGGTAAGTATGGCTCAGACCGCTGAATCCTTTACATACACATTCTATGGACACCTAGTGGACTGCATGGATCGTGCTATCACAAATAACAACTGGACTCACTCCTCCAATGGCAGGGGACCTGTCTGGTAGATCCCGGTCATTAATAAGCTATACAATGAAAGGAGGACACTACTACATGATAAAGCACAATCCCAGACAGGGAAGGCATCTGTGATCTGTACTAGCAAACAGCTACAATCACTCATGTATTTATGTCAGGCCCACTTCTAATGGACAATTGCACCAGGCACATAGGACACTCACAAGGCCTTCTTCAGTTAATTCAGGTACCTGGGTGGACACTCACTGATATGCTGTGAGTTACTGCATACTGACTAATCATACCCTGAGCCCACAGATATTGCCAACATCCTGGCAAACATGTGCAGTGCAGATGTCTCCCCCCCTCATGCACATAGACATTGTTCAGTATATATTGTCCATCCCAACAGAGTGTAACCTCCCTGACATCACAAATAAACAGGTGAGTGCTGCCCTCACCACAGCGGACAACACACCATCAATGGGACCAGACAGTGTCCCGGCCTGCATCTTAGACATAACCCTCACATTACGTCACTGTTCAATATCAGAGTAACTGCAGGATATGTACCCACGGAATGGCGTACAGCGATAGTGGTCCCACTCCACAGAGTTGCTGCCACAACAAACCACAGACAATATCGGCCTATAAGGCTAACTAGCCTGTTCTGCAAAGCTATGGAGTGTATTTTAAGGGGACTCATGCACATAGACATCGGGAACCTACAGACACTGGGTCCTACACATTTCAGCATTGTTGTGGGCAGATCTTGCCTCTTGGACCTGTTTGTATTCTTTAAACAGTTACCAAGTCCATTGCTGTAGGGACGGTTGTCCACACAACCTGCCTGAACCTTGCACAACCCTTCAACACAATACCCCACTTGGCCATTATGCATAGGCTCACTGGCATCGATATCGACACATATCTCACAAGATGGATTGCTACCTGGATCAGGGATAGCACCCACATGCTCAGTACTGCAGGTGCCATGTCTGACTATACACCAGTTACACATGGCATCACACAAGGCTCAGTCCTGGGACCTCTCTTTTCAGTATATATTTGTGTGACGTACAGTCTAACACAGGAGGAATATGGCTGACCATGTTTGCAGATGACTGCAAACTGGGTGCCATAATCAGCTCTCCAGCTGGCACATGCATACTCAAACAGGGTCTCACAGAGATAGGATGACTGGTGCCTGAGCCATGGCCTACAGCTAAATGCCATTAGTTGTATAGTCTCCCCCTTTGGGAATAACAACATGCCCACACATTACCACATAGGTAGTAATCCATTACATACGGTAGGAGTTGTTAGGGGTTTAGGGACATGACTTGTTCGTACTCTCGCCTTTAACAATCACATTGCCAAAGTGGTTAGACAGAACTTCTGTATAGCCCACCTTATCCCATATGGTTTCACATGTTGATCAAGTGAGGTCATTGTGCCCCTATACTCATCATGACCATGCTTGGTTACAATGCCACATTTGGGATGTACCTTATCCGACACCTGCAGCAACTGTAATGGCCACAAATATTCCTCAACAAGCAGATGTAGGGACTCACACGGATGCCCTGCACAGTTCAGATACAGTAATTCCAGCTCTACTCAGTCGCTTACCACCTACTCGGATGTGTTGTGTGCCTGTAGTTTAAGGAAATATCCGACCCAGATTTAATGGACATGCTCCACCTCAGGATATCTGACTCCCTTGGAGCTACGCACTCCAGGGACATATACCTCAGCACAGATGTTAATAGGACATGCTGGAGGGACAGATTCTTATTCCAGAGGCTCCACTCACTCCAGATTGTAATCCCGGTTTCGCATGGGCAGAGCCACCCACTGACCACCTACAGGAGACATCTTGACAAGTGGATGGGTGATCGTATGTTTACCTATGGGATATCTTCTGGGTCCCTGCTAGACAGAGGCACAATACACTAAACGTAAATGGACTATCTTGTGTGACCTGCTATTCACAGGCACAGTGTTCTACTTTGACAGGGTTGTGAAAGCTAAACACACTCTGGCTAGGTTTGTACATGCCCTAGGGCAGATAGCCTAGTATCAACCTCTGAACCTATGATAATGTTCAGGATGCACAATGTTTATTGCTGATACTGTTTGCAGGTTTTATCGTATTTGCTTTCCCACCTTCTATGAACATCTTAGGTATCTGCAGAACATATTTGATTATGACAGGGTTCCACTATATTATATATGTCTGTTGTCATATAACTGTGTGCACAGGGCAGATTGCTGGACAGTGAAAAGTTCCTGGGTTAACACATGCAACTGCCTGATATGTGTGGCCCACTGCTGTACTCCGACATGGCCTAAGTGTGTGAGCATGCCCAGTTCAGACTGTCAGTGTTCTGTTGCCTGACATTTGTCTCATTTACTTAAGTGTGTGAGCATGCCCAGTGCGACCTTTCAGTATGTTGCTGTCTGAGATCCACTACATTTGTTGATGTATGTGTACATGTCCAATATTAACATTTCTACTGTGTGTGTTGAAAGTCAGGTTCTATTCTTACTGCGGGACTCACCTTTGTGTCATAACTTGACAGGGATTATGCTGTGCCTGCAGGGTTTTCATGGAATACTTTGCATAGACTCATCAACATTTTTTCATACAGACTGACCCCTGCAATAGTGTCATGGTTTAGTGGTTTAGTACTATGACTATAGTGCATAGTATCCTGGGTTTGAGGCCCATCACTGCCTTATATTTTCATACTGAGCAGACCAGACTGCCTAAGGGCCAGTAGAGCAAATATGAGCATGTTGGCTTTTGTTCAGCTATGCCCTACTTAGGTTCATAGGTTCTTACTAGGCTATCTGCCCTAAGGCATTTACAAACCTAGCCAGAGTGTGTTTGGCTTTCGCCACCCTCTGAACTGATTTTACTGTGCCCTTTTTAAGGTTAGTTTACTGTGCCTCTGTCTACTAGTTACACCAAAGTAATCCCCGGGGTAAACCTACGATCTCCCATCCATTCGTCAAGATGCCTCTTGAAGAGAGACAGTGAGGGGCTCTACCTAACATGGACTGGGATTCTATTCCAGAGTGAAGGGAGCCTCTGGGTTATGAATCTGTCCCTCCATCATGTCCTATTTATTTCTGTGCTGAGGTTCAAGTCCCTCGAGTGCATAGCTCTAAGGGATTTGGATTTTCTGAGGTGGAGCATGCTCATTAATTCCGGGTTGGACATGGCTTTATACGTCAGGCATACATCGCCTTTAAGTAGGCAGTATGCAATTGAGTAGAGCTGGAGTTTCTTTAACCGAGCAGCATATGGCATCTGTTTGAGTCCCATGATCCTCTTTGTGAGGTACTTTTAGGGTCTTTCTAGTTGCTACAGGTGTCGGGTAAGGTACATCGCAAATGGGCCTGATGAGGAATGAATAAAGGGGCAAAATGACCTCCCTCTATCTAGATGTGAATCCTTTCATAATAAGGTGGGTTATATAGAAGGTCTTTCTAACCACTTTGGCAATGTGATTGTCAAAGGAGAGATTACTGTCTCCTTGGGTCCCCAGGTCCCTGATTACTTCTTCCATACTTAATGGATTCCCGTCTATGTGGTAATTTGTGGGCACTTTGTTTTTGCCAAAGGGTATGACTATACACTTTTTATTGTTTAGCTTTAGGCCATGGCTCTGGCACTAGTTATCCATCTCTATGAGACCCTTTTGGAGGATGTTTGTGTCAGATGGAGAGTCAATTATGGTGCCCAGTTTGCAGTCATCTGCGAACTTGGTCAGTCACAGTCCTCCCGTGTTAGCCTGAACCTCCGAAAAATATATACTGAACAAGAGAGGTCCCAGGACTGAGCCTTGTGGGACACCACTTGTAATTGGTTTAGAGTCTGACATGGCTCCAGCAATTCTGGCTATGTGGGTTCTGTCCTTGAGCCAGTTTGCAATCCATCTTATGACATAGAGATTTATATTTAAGCTGGAGAGCTTATCTATGATGCCCGAGTGGGGTATTGTGTCAAAGGCTTTTGCAAGGTTCAGGTAGGCTGTGTGGACTACCTTCCCCTCATCAATGGCCTTGGTGACTGTTTCAAAGAAATCAACCAGGTTTAAGAGGCAGGATCTGCCCTTAACAAAGCCAAATTGGGTAGGATCCAGTGTCTGTAGGTCCCCATTGTCTTTGTTTATGAGTTCCATGATGATCCTCTCCATAGCTTTGCAGACCAGGCTAGTCAGGCTTATGGGGCGATAGTTTCCAGGGTCCGTAGAGGCACCACCTTTGTGGAGTGGGACCACTGTTACTGTACGCCATTCTTTGGGTAAATATCCTGTAGTAAGGCTGAGATTGAACAGCAGCTTTATGTGGGAGTTTAGCTCTTGGAGTTCATGTAGGATGCAGCCCGGGACACCGTCTGATCCCATTGATGCTGTGTTTTTTGCTTTGGTGAGGGCGGCTCTCACCTGAGCATCTGAGATGTCAGGGAGGCAGCACTCTGCTGGGATAGATATTTGCTCTTTAGGGGGAGAAGGGGGGGTTTGCACTGAACCTGTCTGCCAGGATGTTGGCAATTTCTGTGGGTTCAGTGTATTTTTTGTCATTTTGGACCAACTCTGAGCATATCTGGGAGTTGCCACCAGGTTCCTAACATAACTAAAGAAGGTCTTGTGATTATCTTTAGTGTCCTGTGCAATTTTTCTCTCGAAGCTGGCCTTGGATGATTTTATGAGGGATCGTAGTTTTTTGCTGGTACTGATCAGAGATGCCTTCCCTTTTAGGGATTTTGCTCTATCATGTAGTAGCTTCCTCCTTCTGTTGTACAGCTTATTTATGGCTGGGGTCCACCAGGCAGGATGTCTGCCTTTGGAAGATTGGGTCTTGGTTTTGTTTGGGATAGCATGATCCATGCATTCCTAAAGGTGTCCATATAATGCATTTATAAAGGATTCTGCAGTTTGAGCCATAGTTTCCACTGACCCGGGGGCCTTGAAGGATTCCACCTCAGTTTTGAGAAGTGTGATGTTAGCTTTTGAGAAGTTTTTCACTGTGGTTTTCTGGGCTGTGGGTGGGATCGGGATGCGGATATCCAGTGAGATTAAATTATGGTCCGATCTTAGCAATGAGGGTAATACCTCTGGTATGGAGCATAGAGTCCCCATGTTGGTGATGACCAGGTCCAGTATGTTATCCCCTCTTGTGGGGGTGGTGACTAGTTGTTCCATAGCATTTGAGTTTATAAATTCTAAGAACCTTTGGGCTAGGGTGTTGGGGCTTGAGTAATGCTCCCAGTCAATGTTTGGGTAGTTGAAGTCACCCAATATAATGGTGTTTGGAGAGACCTTCATATACTTAGACCCAGCTTGTCCAACATCGCTCAATATTAACCAACATTGCCAGACGTTGGCCAATATTACTCGACATTGACCACAGTTGTGCTAGTTGGTGTGTGCGATTTTCTTTACATATACTACGTGGTGGTAAATGCTGTTTAGCACTGCTTTATATTGCTTAACACATGGCAATCATGCCTCAGGTGGTGCTGCAGGGCTGGCTATGTTGGATGCACATACTACACTCCCTATACATGTTTGAAAGCAGGCAGTGTCAACTTAGGCATCCCTTTTACTATATGTGCAAGTCAGAGAGACGTATCATTTCCAGAGTTCCTACTGAGCCAGTGTATGTGCTATGCATTGCCTCTATGCCAAGGCCAAAGAATACTGGGCATGCCTCCTTCTGCCTACTGGGGCAGGCTCAGGTTGTTCCTCTTCTGAGTCACGCTATGCCTGTGATGGCCTTGGCAATGGTGGGGGGTTTTTTGGCCCAGGCATATGCTGGTCCTGCTGCAGCTGTTTTTGCAAGATCATATTATGTAGCATAGCAAATACCATGACAATTTGGGTACATGTATTTGGTGAGTACTGCACTGCAAGGCTCCACCAGATGTGTCCAGGCACCGGAACCATGACTTGAGCAGCCCAAACACACGCTTGATTACATTTCGTGTTTGTGCATGTGCCTCATTATGGCGTTCCTATTCATGTGTGTGTGTGTTTCTGAAGGGTGTCATCAGCCACGGCTCCAGTGCATAGCCAGCATCCCCCACTAGGTGACCATGTGGGATGTCCCCGTTGGCAAATGTCTGATACAGCTGTGTCAGATGCCAGATATGGGAATCATGGTAACTTCCATGGCAGCCAGTACACACATTCAGTATTATGCCCTTGGCATCACACACGACCTGGCAGTTGATGGAGGGGAAGCCTTGCGGTTGAAGTAGACCCTACCCCACTCACTGGCTCGTGTTTGATGCGTATGTGCGTGCAGTCTATTGCACCCACTACCTCAGGGTATTCCACTATTTGCTGGAAGAGACGCATATTGCTGGACAATGCCTCACGGGAATTGGGGAAATATACATGATCACTGACATGTACTGACATGGCATCCAGGAACTGGTGCAGTACCCTGGATGCTGATGCCTGTGATATCCCCATCATATCACCAGTTGGTCTCTGGAAGGTACCTGTTTCTAATATTCTTAGGCCAGCATATACCTTGGTTTCCGCTCGGATGGATTCCCCTCTGTTGGTTCTGTGTGTGAGGCGTGGCCTGCACAGCTCAACAATTTGCTGCAAGAGGTCTCTGTCCACTCTATAGCGCTCCACTATCTCCAGCTCATGTAGCCCCTGGTAGGTTACCCTGGGCCTGTACACTCTTCTCCGTCTCCTCACTGTGGGTTGTCCAGCAGCATTTGCATTATCACCACTCTCAGCATGTTGCATATGTCACCTTATAACAGCAATGGCAGCCCCTAACATTTTTTGTCTCAGTAAAGCTTTTTCAGTTTTCACTTCTATTAGCTTACTGCAGTGTTGCAGTGTCTCTTGAGAGAAACATAATGGACTGCTGTTTGCAGAGTTTTAAGTGCTAGGCTGGGCTGGGCTAGCGTACTGCCTGTGTAATTGCCTGATTCTGATTGTTTTCACCTGCTAGCTCTGCTAGTACTCCCTGGTAACTTCCTACTATTTGGTGTGCTTCCTTTTTCCTTTCTGTTTCCTCAGGGGGGAGCGCCGCGCACACAAGCGCAAACATGCGCACAGCAGCTAACACGCACGCACACATGCTTACATGGACTAAAACTTGCTTATTCTTGTTAAAATGCGTGCACACCAGCGCAAATGCGCTTACAACTGTTTACACAGCCTTACATATGCTTACTCCGGCTTACAAGCATGCACACACGCTAACATGCGCGCACACTGTCTTACTCAGGTTTACTGGTGCACACACGCGCGCATGCACGCTCAGCAAGAAACTTTGGTGTTATCCACAACATACTCCTTCAATTTCTTTACTTTACCTAGCCTACCTCTTGACACACCTCTTTCAATGATATGTAAGTGTCGGCTGACACATGCCACTTTGCTCCAATGAGCTTCACTTCTTTCATACATAGCCCCCTCATGATGTCACCTATCTTCTACTTTGTTACTCCCCTTATCCTACTCCTGCAGTTACTCTACACTATCCTAACCCTCATTTGCATAGGATTGCCTATTAATGCTTGGTTACATCTCTTAGACTGAGCTTCCCCCCTTCCCCCCTTATCCACCTCTACTCGGTGGCCATGTTGTCTTTAGCCTGCTATTCACTTGCATTGTAAATTCATATCAGCAATAAAATCCACATTTGTGGATCTTAATTATTGATTTTCTGGTTTTTAGGGTGCAGCACGTTTGTGCGACGCTGTGCTACGCTTAAACCCCGGAGATCGGGATAAAAAAAAAAGTTATTTTATTTTTATTTTGCATCACTTCACATTGCCAATGGCCATATTTTTGTCCATTAGCATGTGTCCTCCTGTAAATGCATCATTTTTTTGGAGCTGTCACGGTTCCATTTTGCTATTTGCAGAACCGTACTCAGTTGTCAACTGAGTACATTTCTGCAAATAACACTACTCCTACTCAGACAGGTTCGGGTTTCCTGGATCACAAATTTACCTCATTTGCATAGCTTTCACCTGCAATTGAGGTAATTTGCATATCCAAGCCCTAGTTTTGAGAGCTCTGTTGCATGTCCCTACCGGCTGTTCCTGGATCGCTCGGCGGACATGTTAGCTGCATGGAGTCTTACTCTACTCTTAGACTCCATGCAAGCCTTTGTGAATCCGGCCCATAGTTTTCCAGCAAGTTCTAAGACCATTTCAGTTAAAGGAGCATGCTCAGTGCAGTACAAATGTGAATTAGCAAAACACAAGTCCAGCTTTATTGTTAATTGTGGTGCCAATCATGAGTCTAAAAGAGAGAAATGCTTAGTATTTGGTCAGTAATGTCACAAGTGTAAAAAATGGAACTTTATCAAACGTTTTGCAAATCAAACAAACACCACACAGTTGTAAAGGAGGGTCACACAAAAAAGCAAATTGATCAAGTAGAGTTGCAGCAGTCTACTTATTATGTAGGTGGTGCTTCAGTGATTGGTGAAAGAGCTGATGCAGTGAATTTATTGGCAAAGAGTGAAGTGTTTTGCACAGTCCAAATCAATGGTATAACCACAGAGCTTAAAGTAGACTCTGGTTCAAAGTGTAATGTTATATCAACAGATACATTTGCTAAAGTGACAACTAATGAACAACTCAATGTTTGGCAATAATGTGAAACGTGTTGCTTTTGGAGGTGAAGAAATTCAAACCAAAGGCTCAGTGATGCTTTCATGTTGTTTGGCTAAGAACTGTTACAGCTCATTATTCTATGTAGTCCAAAAACAGTACAGTCATTACTGAGCCTCAAAGACAGTTTGAGAATGAATCTGCTTTCTTTTACCAAAGACGTTCATCACATAAGTGTATATCCTAGTTCCAATTTTTCTGAAGCTATTTTCTTAGAGTATGCTGATGTTTTTGATGACAACTTCAAAGTCCCACCCTTATAGATAAAGCCACCAAAAGGGAATCAATATTAGACTGGGTATTCACTAACCAACCCAACTTTGCCCACCAAAGTGGTACACTGCCCAATTATTTCAGTGACCATAACCCAGCCTTTCTACTTCAACGCAAACTTAAATGTAACAATCCACCCTCCCTTCTACAAACCCATTCCTACAAAAACTTCCCCTTAAAATGATTCACTGACACATTAAAATCCTGTAACTGGGCTCTTACCAAGAATCTACCCCTGGACGATGCAGTTAAGTACTTTAATTCCATATTTCTTACAATCCTAAACCAATAAAAACAATTAGAGCACATAGTAATCCTGCCCCCTGGTTGCTTAAATCCACTAAGGCCTTATTAAAACAAAGGGACAAAGCATGGAAATCCTGGAAACAACTCAAAACACCCACAACTAGACAAACCTATCGAGAACTTAGAAATAAGGCAAAAAAGCAGGTTAGGCCAGACAAACAAAATTATTACTTAACCCTACAAAATAAATATAGTAACAACCCACAGAAATTCTGGGCTGCAATGAATGGTATAGTCCAACCTGGAAAAACTACCACACCACCACCAAACACTGAAGTGGCCAACCTTGACATAGCATTCAGCTTTAACAACTAGTTTACCTCCACCATTCTAAAACTAATAAATGATACCAACCCCACTATCCCCCTACCAACCATCAAAGCCAAACTCAATTTTACCCCTTTTTCACTCAAGCCAGTATCTACATCAACCATCCAGAACTCCTAGTCAAACTGAAGCCAACCACTCTTCCTTTTGACAACCATCCAGCCAAATTCCTCCAGCTTGCATCTAGGACCATATCCTACCCAATATCAATACTAATAAATAGATTAATCAATGACTGCTATGTTCCAACATTATGAAAAACCTCATAGATCATTCCCCTTCACAAGGGTGGCACCTCCACTGACCTATCCAACTACTGCCCCATTGCAATCCTTTCACCCCTATCAAAAATCCTAGAAATATGTATCCATCACCAACTGCTGTCCCATCTACTCTCCAACAACCTACTTTCCCAAACTCAACACAGGGTTCGACCTGGCCATAGCACCACCACTCCCCTCATTAACTTCACCAATACCATAAACACATACAGAAACCAAGGGCAACTTGTCTTTGTTACCTTCCTAGATCTATCAAAGGCATTTGATACAGTTTCACACAATAAACGACTATCTGTCCTTTCCAGACTGAACCTTGGTAATGTTACATTACAATGGTTCCATAGCTACATAAGCAACTGCTACCAATCTGTTAGGCACAGCTCCCTATCCTCCCCTCTCCCAGTTAAATGTGGTGTACCTCAAGGTTCAATACTTGGTCCCCTTCTATTGACTGTCTTTACCATCCCACTCCACTTAGCAACCACAAAGTCCAACATTATCCAATACGCAGATGACACTATCCTGATCTGCTCTGCACCCAATTTCCAGCTGCTTCAAACCCTAGCTCAAGTATCCTTCTCAGAAATAGAAAACTGGCTAAACAATTCACAGATAATATTGAACCCAAAAAAAGCACAACTAATGCTATTTAATCCAACAAAGACATTTAACCCCAACTTTTCCATTCTTTCAGCCAATAAGACCATCATAACTTCTGTTTTCAAGGCCAAACTACCAGGTCTTACAACTGACCACCAGATTAAATTCAATAAACGCATATCCCTAATCATCTCCAAAGTCCACAAAAAAATAGACAGCCTCTATCATAGCAAAAAACTCCTAAACCCTGATTCCAGAACTGCCATAGCCAGAACTCATCTCCTATCAGCCCTACTCTATTCATCCCCAGTATTAATAAATCTAAATAAAACTGACCTTAACAACTCTCTACATGTTACAACAAAATAGCTACATTTGCAACCAGTGCTAAATCATGCTCTCATCACTGTCAGTCCCTACATAAACTACACTGGTTAAAATTTCCTAACCTATTTCACTACCACCAACTCATTTTAGCCCATCAAATACTGTGTCATCCTGACAAAACCCCTGCCTAACGGGGATACTAAACTTCCATAGTGATAAAAGGGAACTTTGATTTAGTGACAAAGCCCTAATAGAAGTCACTCCATGTAAAAATAGCTCAGGAGAATCTCTATTCTCTTATGAAATTGCAAAAATATGGAACACACTACCCCACACCTCAGACAACAAAACCACTCTACCACATTCAAAACACTCCCCAAATCACAACTTTATGAAAACCAATTATGTAACTGCAATGACCCTCCCTGAATCCACCTCTACTACATTATTACTTTTCATAGCCAGCCCCATTGAACATGTTTCCACAGCCTTATACTCTACCCTATGCAGATTGAATTCAATGTAATTTCTATCATACTTTATTTTTCTCTTCTATGCGGTTGATTTTTTATATATATATATATATATATATATATATATATATATATATATATATATATATATATATATATATATACTGTACTTAGGCTTACCTACATATCTTGTAACAGTTTTCTTTTAAATAACATGTTCATTTTTTTTAACTTTGGTTATTCCTTGCTATTTTTTGATAAACATTATTAAACTTTCTTAACTAAGTTTCACCAATTACTATGCAACCTTGTGGAGTTTTCCTCCCCAGTACTCCACTGAAAAAGGACACCTGGTGTCCAGTCAGACAATCCTGGTAAACAAATGTTAATAAATAAAGTTTGGCAAATTTCCAGTTGTGTATTCCATGAAGTTAAACCCAGAGGCCACTCCAGTATTCAGACAAGCAAGAAGAATTCTGATAGTTATACATGATAAAGTTAAAACCCAGATGGATAAAATGGTACAGCAAGGTGTAATTTGTCCAGTTACAAAACCAACTGAATGGGTGTCATCTATGGTAGCAGCTCACAAAAAAGGCTCAGATGATATCAGAATATGTATTGACCCAAGAGATTTGAACAAAGCATTTAAGAGACCACATCATCCAATGCATACAGTCAAAGAGGTCGCAGTTCTAGTACCGCGTGTCACTGTTTTTTCTGTCTTGGATGCAAAAAGTTCATTTTGGCAAGTGATGCTTGAACAGTAATCCTCATTACTAACCACTTTTAGTACTTCATTTGGCAGATCAGATTCCTAACTATGCCATTTGGAATAAATTCTGCAAATGAAGTCTTCCAGCGTGCAATGGAGCAATTTTTTCAGGTTATCCTTGTGCCATAACAGTAGATGCTTTATTGGTTGGAGGCAATGGTGAAGCAGAGCATGAAAAAAACCTAATGAGAGTTCTAGACAGAGCAGGTGAAGTAAACTTGAAGCTCAATCCTCTGAAGTGCAAATTCCAATTACCAGTACTGGCTTGAGACCAGACCCGACCAAACCAGCACCGATTCTTGAGATGTCAGCACCAGATAATATTCAAACTCTACAGTGTTTCCTAGGCATGGTCAACTATTTAGGCAAGTTTATACCAGACTTCAGTGAGTTGACAGCACCTTTAATAGAGATGACACACAAAAATGTTACATGGTCATGGTTAGAACAGCACCAGAAGGCATTTGAAGACCTTAAGCAGAAAATTGCCACCCCACCTACATTAAGATACTATGATGCAAATAAGCTAGTCACTCTTTCCTGTGATGCTTCAAAATTTGGTCTTGGTGCAGTTATTCTTCAAGAGGGCAGACCAATAGTCTATGCATCTAGAACACTTACACAAATGGTAATCCAATATGCTCAAATTGAGAAAGAACTTTTTAGCAATAGTATTTCCATGTTCAAAGTTTCATGATTATATCTATGGTCAAGCTATTCTGATTGAAACTGACCAGCAACTTCTAGTTACTATTCTAAAGAAGTCTATACATTCAGCTCAAGTGAAATTACAAAGAATGATGGTCAGATTGCAAAAGTACAACTTCAAAATGGTCTATACGAAAGGCAAACTACTTTATCTGGCTGATACCTTATGCAGATTTCCCAGAAATACAATGGAACAGCTTGACGCAGAGAATTTTGACTTTGACATGATGGCAGTGCATAATTTCTCTATCACTAGACTTGATGAGCTGAGAGATCATGCAAAGAATAATCCAATTTTGCAAAAGCGTAATCACTACATTAATGTTGGATGTCTGTCAAAGCAATCTAGTGTACCACCTAAAGTACAAACCCATTTTCCTTACAGGCATGAAATGTTGATGGAAGATGGCATTATTTTCAAAGGTCCTAAAATTGTTTTTCCTGCCTCCTTACAACAAGAATATATCCAGATTTAACATGGTGATCACCCAGGTTCCACATCCACTAAGAGAAGAGTGAGAGAACTATTATTTTGACCTTCATTAATGAAAGATATTTATAAAGTACTTTCTTCTTGTTTAGTATGCAATAGTACTAGATTGCATTTGCAAAGAGAACCACTTCAGCTAAGTCAAGTTCCTGAACTAGTTTGGTCAGCAGTAGCCACTGATATTTTTGAGTGTAGCAATCAACACTACTTAGTATTGGTAGACTTTAATTCAAATTGGTTTGAGACTGACTTATGGTCAAGCTATTCTGATTGAAACTGACCAGCAACTTCTAGTTACTATTCTAAAGAAGAATTAGGGAGGGTGGCCTGTTTTAGGTGTTGCCTTACAAAACACAAGATGCAGGGTTTGAGTCTCTCAGGGAGGGATTGGCTAGGCTTAAATGGCTTCGCTGGGGCAGTAGCTTAGTAGAGTAACCTAATCTAACATTCACTGCTATTATTAATAAGTTGAAACATCATTTTTCAGTCCATGGTAGTCCACACAAAGTTGTTTCTGACAATGGTATTCAATTTACTAGTCAGTTATTTCAGAAATTTGCAAGTGACTGGAACTTTGCACGTATTACTAGCAGTCCTGAATATCCACAGTCAAATGGGCTAGCTGAATGTGCAGTGCAGAGTGCAAAGCAATTTTTTGAAAGGTCAAAGTGTGAGAATACCAATGTCTTTTTGAATTTACTTAATCGCAGAAACATACCCCATGATGATGATATACTTGGCTCACCTGCTCAAAGAATTCTATCCAGGCATACCAGAATGGCACTGCCTATTAGTTCCCATTTATTAAGGCCTAAAGCTAAAAAAACAGAACCATCAAGGCTCAATTATTTAATTCTATCCAGAAGTCCAGTTATGATAAATCAAGCAGATTTCTTTGTCTGTTGAGGGAAGGACAGACAGTGAGGATACAAACAGCGAAAGTTTTCAGCCAGGTTGGTCAAGTTACAGGTCTATGTGCTGAGCCAAATCCTACCTTGTAGAATCTCAGAGTGTGGAGTACAGGAGAAATTGCAGACATCTTCATCCTGTGCCAGAATCATCATAGCAGCATTGCTCCTGGATTACAGACTTTAGATCTCAGAGCAAAGCAAACGTTGTTCCCATCCCACAGTGTGTTTCAACCTCTACTTTCGTTCTTAAGGATGTTCCAAATATTCGCAAGGTTCAACATTCTGTAGAGACAGCTCCAGTTGCTTAACCTAATTCCCAGTTTTATGTAACACTATATGGTTGAATTTCCAGCCCCAGTGTAAAATACACAGCAACATGGACATAACTGTATATATGAACGTAGTCCTGTATAATTTCATGACAAAGAACTGCTTGTGTTATCTGCATGCCAAACAGATTCATAACGTTTCATGATCTGTTTCTCAAAGAGAGAGGATGTATATCAGTGTGTATGTGCTGCATCTTAAAGAATCATATCAAGGACTGAATGTGCACATATAAATACCAGGCACGTGCTATTCCCAGTGCCATTTGAGAGTGCAGCCAGGGAGTGAGCATGTATGATTGCAGTAATTAGTTTGTGTATAAGTTACTTAAGTTGACGTCAGTAAACTTCTATCGTGATGTATTTGTATATAATAAAGCTGCTTGAGCAGAAGCCATGAAGACTCTTCTATTGTGTCCAAAGTAGGAGAGCAACAGATGGGAAATCTTAAATTCACTCCTGGGGTGGCACCCATGTCCCTGATGGACAGAGGCAGTCTGTAAAAATTGTCAAAACCCCACTTGCTGATCCTTTTATCCTGCAGGGATAAAAAATTAGGTAAAATCTTGTAAGGGCTCTTCAGCCATTAGCTTAGTAGTCTCCTGTAAACCTATGAACCTATGATACTGCTAGATGTATCAGTGAGAAATAGCAGTTAAGTATATCTTTTGCAGAATGATATCAAGGAAAAATGCAAAGGATTTCAATATGTATTTTTTATATCATTCCATAAATATTACACTTTTCACATGTAGAATGGAAGACAGTTGCAGACTGAGAAGAAGAACGTGAGACAACATCCTGCCCTCAGTGACGTACAACACTGCCCTAGTTGCACTTGAATGGACTCCTCATATAATTTACATATTGGGTCATGAAAGCATTTACACACAGAATGAACTTATATTATTTTTATTCAGTCAGACTCACGTACTGATGTGCAAAACTTTATATTGGGTTATGGAAAATGTTATGCATTAGGTTTAAGTGCTCCCGAGAGATTGATTTTTTTTAAATGGGTACATTTGACTGGAACATTTTCCATAACCAATATAAAGTTTTGGAACAGGTCTTTTTACCAATCACTTTTTCAGTATAATGATTGGTTGATTATACATATAATTAAAATCTATTGGCTAGACGAGAGTTTAACTTGATTCAGGTAGTATAAGCAGCTGATATTGGTTATCAGCATAATAGTAAGATTAAATGCTTTCAAGAAGATGTTTAAATAATACCATAAGGCTTATAATTGCTGCTGTTTCTCTAAGGATTAGTTAGTTGTTAGTGAATATGAAACAATTGCTACATTTTCCCAGGATGTCACAGCCACTAGAAATGGCAATGGAGAAATTGGGAAAGTGCATATCCATGATGTCAGGTCCTGCTATGTGAGCTACAAGGATGGGTACAAGAGGGGTTCATAGGAAGCTAGCTTGTATGTTTGTAAGGCTAGAAGTAAAAACTAGGCTGTGTAAGAATAGAGTCATGTGGCAGTGCTGTTTAGTGCACAATTTACTTGCTTTTTGCACAACTGAGTT
Organism: Protopterus annectens; assembly: GCF_019279795.1. NCBI lineage: Eukaryota > Metazoa > Chordata > Ceratodontiformes > Protopteridae > Protopterus > Protopterus annectens. Next base: position 1,708,167,846 of record NC_056731.1, read on the forward strand.
ACTGGGTACAGTTTCAGGGTTTTTTTTTTTTTTGAAAATTTAGTTTCTAAGTGCCTGCACCTATACAAGGTTGTGAGGTCCAGTTAAATTCCAGTAGCGCTCTGGCCAGTTAAACAACTTCGCTTTAAGCCTTCCTGTGTGTGTCCCAACTTGGACAGACCAATCTACCCCTCTACTGTCACTAGATGAGTAATCCCAAGTCTTCTTAATGTAAAAATACACACAGGTTATCTAACAGAAACCCATTCAACAACTAGCTAAGACAACATATTCATTGTGATTTTCATGTGATTAATCCAGCAGCATAGATAGTTAGAAAGATAGATAGATAGATAGATAGATAGATAGATAGATAGATAGATAGATAGATAGAGATAGATAGATAGATAGATAGATAGATAGATAGATAGATAGATAGATAGATAGATAGATAGATAGATAGATAGATAGACAGATAGAAAGTGATAATGTGTTTATACATCCTGACACTAATAGAAGGTTTAGGTTTAAGGTAAGGGCAACATGTACGACAAAACATTTGATCTATTTAGCACAGTGTGGTTGCTGTAAAAGATTTTACATTGGAAAGACAGATCACACACTTAAAGAACGTATGATGGAACACTCATACAGTATACATACTAGGAATACTACGAATGCCCTTGCTAGATATGTAATGGGCAGTGATCGGTGCATAATTTCAGATTTAGGGCTGTGGAGGTTTTAAATATTGGTGCTAGATTAGGTAGTATTGAGAATAGGACTGGGGAGGTGGAACTTAGATGGATCCTTTAACTGAGAGCTGACAAAGGATCCAGTCTGAATAGTATGGTGTCTATTAGACCAATACTTGATAAGAGGGCCCTACCGGGGTAGGACCTATTTGCCAATTGGTTATATGGGTTATGATTTACGCATATGGTTTTATATTCGTTATATATTTTTATTTATTGCTACACGTTTGGTAGTTTTTGAAATTTTAATATAAAGTATGGATGCTTTTGGATTTGTCTGCATTAAGACATGATGATGTCACTAGGACGCACACATTTAGAAAGTGAAGTGTGGATTGCTATGGGATGGGGAATATTGGTGAGTTTGAAATGTTTTAATTAATTTTTAACTATTTAATGATGTGCGTTTATGTATGTTGCACTAACATCCACAGTTATGAAATATTTTGAGAGGCTAGTCAAGAAACACCTGTCTGTGGAACTACTATCAACTTTTGATCCACTGCAGTTTGCCTACAGAGAAACAGATCCACGGCTGATGCAATGGCGGTCCCATTGCATGTTACTTGCGCATCTGAAGAGCAAGGACAGCTATGTGAGAATGCTTCTCATCGACTTTAGCTCAGCATTTACCACAGTTGTCCCTGTGGAATTGATCAAAAAGCTAGTACATCTGGGCATCAGCAAACACCTATGCAATTGGCTCCTGGACTTTTTTATTAACAGTCCACAGAAGGTTTGTGTGGACAAGAATGCCTTTAGGAGCATAGCACTTAACACAGATGTTCCTCAGGGTTGCATTCTCATCCCCCTATTGTTTACTATCCTAACCCATGATTGCACAGCAAACTTCAGTACAAATCATATCATCAAGTTTGCTGATGACACCACAATCATGGGTCTCATTAGGAGAGAGGACAAGAGTGCATAAAGAGAAGAGGTTAACACACTGACCTCCTGGTTTGCAAGAAACAACCTTGACCTAAATGTAAGTCAAATAAAAGAGATCATTGTAGACTACAGGAAGAGGCAAACACCCCATACACTGCTCCTGGTCAATGGAGAGAGGGTGGAAAGGATACCTAGTACCAAATTCCTTGGAGTTCATATCTCTGATGATCTCTCTTGGTCCAGGGAACACCTGCCACATAGTGAAAAAAGCACACCAACTTCTCTACTTTTTGAGAAGACTCAAAAAGGTGAAACTACCATTGTCAGCACTTTCCACATTCTACAGAGTAGCAATTGAAAGCATCCTACATCCAACTTTTCAGTATGGTATGGGAGCTGTTTGTTCGCAGATAAGAAATCCCCACAGAGAGTGCTGAGAGTTGCTGAGAGGACAACTGGCACTAGTCTGCCCACAATCCAGGATCTTTATACATTTGTTTGTGTTTTTCGGCTTTTCCCGGTTAGGGGTCGCCACAGCAGAACTCCAGTCCGCTAATGATTGGCAGTAGATTTTTATGTGCTGGCTTGCTGGGCCTAACGCACAACCTTCAACGAAGGAATGCCCATTCACGCATGTAGCCACACAGAAGACGCTCTAACTGAGAATCAAAGGGCAATGTCTAACTGTGAGGTGACAACGCTACTACAGCACCACCACCGATCTTTATACATTGAGGAGCCTAAAGAGAGCCTCCAAAATACTAAATGACTCAACTCATCCTGCAAACAGTCTGTTAATGAGTCTGTCATCATGTAAAAGATACCACAATATTCAATGCAGGATTCAAAAACAGTTTTTATCCAAAGGTGATCAGACTTCTTAACTCCAACATTAGGGCTGATCATTGACAGGTCAGGATGATGGGACTTCCCATTCACTATGAGATAATATTTTATCTATTATTTATTAAGCCCAGCCAACCATTATAATTTATACTACTAACCGAGGTGCGATTTTTTTTCTTCATCTGCTACCGCTATATGGTTGTTCATCCATAATGTGGTACTTGGTTCATGTGCAATACTATTACTTGAACCTTCCTGCTAAATGTGTGTTTTTAATATCTTAACAAGTGTGTGTTTCTAGGAATATATGTAGCTATTTACTTAAGTGTTGAGTTGATTTATAAGATGGTGGCAATATTATTATATGTTGTTTTAAATTATGCCTGTCTATTTATGTGACTTCTTTTTTGTCTGTCCCATGATGAGTTGATTTGTGTAGAGCTAAATGACGATAAAGTTACTTTTGACACCTGAGCTATCAGCAACTCAAGCAGATGGGGGCTTCAGTTTAATGCACTGCAGTGTCAGTAACCAATTTACCTGGTTTGGGAATAAAACCCACAACCTTCTGTACAAACGACAAATCTACTACCTGTTGCACCACAAAGTGCACTGAATGATTTCAAGCTGTCTTCATACCTCACTAGATCATTTCATTTCATTACCCCCACACTGTTAAGTTCAGACACAGGTTTATCCAGCTCTTCTGGTTTCCTAGCCCTTTCTCTGATCTGATGCCCCTGAAATTTTTAATTTAAGCACCAAAACAGGAAGAGAGTCTTCTTGTACTTGAAGAAGAAAAACATATCCTTTTGCTTTTTTAAAACTGTAGCAAATGCTACAAATGTAAAACATGGCTTGCTACAGCTAACAGAAAGGACTGTGTCAGCTCAATAGAAAATGCATAATTGGCATTCATTTCTGAAGGGTAGTAATGCACTAAATCACACAGAGAAAGCTAAAGTGATTCAGCAAATTTATTATTAGCATTCAATATTAGCATTCAGAAATTGAATGCTGGTAATAAAGATCATGCCCCTTCCATCTTGCACCCATGGCAGCTCCCCCATTTGCCCTAGCCTAGTGGTTTCTCTGAATTCAGAGTACCACATGCAGTTATGGCACTGTGTGAGGGGGTCTATGTAAATGATCTCCCTAACACACTGCTCAGTTGCAGTACTGATGTAGTTCATGATTTGTAGACACCTAAACTATGCAAATTGAGGCAGGGTAGAAGCCAAAGGCATTAAACATGCATCACATTTTAGTTGTGCTCTCTTATGTCATTCAGTGATGAGAATCTGTATGACATGAATCAGAATGACTTCACCCTGCAAAGATAACTGATGGAGATAAGGAGTGCTGTCTGTGAATGTGAGTGTGTGTGTGTGTGTGTGTGTGTGTGTGTGTGTGTGTGTGTGTGTGTGTGTGTGTGTGTGTGTGTGTGTGTGTGTGTGTGTGTGTGTGTGTGTGTGTGTGTGTGTGTGTATGTGTGCTTGTGTGTGTGTGTGTGTGTGTGTGTGTGTGTGTGTGTGTGTGTAAATATGAGTACTGTAACAATCTGAATGAATAGGTCCATAAGTATGTGTCCATGAATGTCTGTTGTACGTATCAGTATGCATTTGTGTGTATGTGTAGACACAATGCTATGTGCAGTGTGTGTGTGTGAGTGTGGGTGTGTATATTTCTGTGTGTGTGTGCATGCTTGTATATGTGTAATGGGTGGACAGTGCCAGTGTGATGTCCTGTTGGTACTTGCACTACTGTGTAGTTGACTGTAGTTGACAGCATGCTTGCATGTACTGCACTCAGATTTCTGATGTCACTTTTCATTCCTTTATTATTATATATGCACTGTTAATTGCCATGCTAAATAGAGGTGATGTTGCTGTTTAGCTAAGTTTTACACAATAAAACATCTCCATTTTTTGGACTGTAAGATCTGGCATGCTTTACTTCAGGTGATTTATATGCAGGTATACCATGTGTAATGTTTCTTTACTCCACCTTCTTGTCTAAAATTCAGTTTTGTGAATCATGGATTTTGGTGTCAATCCCCATTTGTATACCATCAATGTGCCTCTTTGTACCTGGACTCTTTTAGGTATACAATTGTGTATTGTATTCTTCCACTGCCGATGGAGCCCTTTATGAAGTACACACTGAAATGTTATATGGCTTGAACTGTGCACTAGTCTTTGGGATTTACTCACAATATCCATAAATCCCAGTCTATGACAACATACAGATAATGGTGGTAAATGCTTGGTGACACTGTTACTTGAAACAATTTATCACATTCCATACACCCATACAAACAGTGGTGATAAAAATGTGCATGCTAAACTTATAAATCACTCCCTTTCATCAGTATTCACTGTTAGAATAAGTAAATCTATTTCCCTCCCTCCCTCTTTCTCTCTCTCTCTCTCTCTCTCTCTATATATATATATATATATATATATATATTTATTTATATATAGGTTCATAGTTAAGTACTAGGCTAGCTGCCCTTTCATACAATTTTAAATATAGCTAATTTCCCTTTTTCGTGCTTGAAATAACCTTCCTTATTTGGCTAGAGACTGGCCTTACCCATCCCATGGTTGATTATTATATATTACCGCTAAGGAGAATAAATGAGATCATACCATAGATAATTTGAGGTGACCCATGCATGGGATAAAGCATTTAGGAGCTGTGTCTGTCCATAATACAGGGGTCAGTTCTGATGTATGTTTTCTGTTTCCTACCTACATTACATAGATCTAAATTGTGCTCAAAAATGGAGAGGGATAAACTTTGTTTTATGTGGATGGGGAGTCTGCTTCATAGCAGTGGTAGCCTTGGAAATATTCCTGTCCCTCCAAACCATTCTGTTGATGTTGCAGAGAGATTTAGATCCCTAGACTGAGTATTTCTGATGCCATTTGAATTGCTGGTGTGCAGTAAATTCATCCCTAATGGGTCAGAGGATGCCTTGTATGCCAAACACAGGTCACCTCTTAGCAATCTGTAGGATACCAAGTATAGTGACAGGGTTTTGAGTTAGTCCATGAAAGACATGTTGTTTATGCCTTGTATCCTTTTGGCAAGGTATCTCTGTGGGTGTTCCAGTTGTTGCATGTGTCTGGACAAATACATGTCAAAGGGGGCATTACATTTAATGACTAGCCTAATAAGGGCTGAGTAAAGGGGGACAATGGCATGCCTAGATCTAGACACAATTCCTCTGTTTATCAGCTATGCAGTATAGAAGTACTTTTTACAACAGTTGACATGTTGGTCAAAATTTAGGTCATTGTCCACATAGTTCCCAAATCCTGAACAACTGGGTCAACTCTTTCAAGCATATTGTCAATGCGGTATTTCCCTGGGATAGATACTTTCCAAATGAAACAATAGCGCATTTTTTGGTATCTAATTTCACTCCATGATTTTGAAACAAGTTATTTATTTGAGACAAACTTTCCTGCAGGATGGCTAAGTCTTTTTTTGTTTATTTACTTATTTGACTTTTGTTTACCGGGATAGTCTGACTGGGTCTATCAGAACCCATTTTCAGTGGAGGCTAGGGGAGAAAAGGTCCAAGTACACAAGTTTACAAAGAATCCTAGTGTAGATAATGTATTGAGGAGTAAGGGGTGAGAAACCATATCCAAGGCTTTACAGAGGTCAAGGAAGACTGAGGATACATATTGTCCTGCATCTCTAGCCCTATTCACAGAGTCTATAAAGGATGTTAGTGCTGCGGATGTACTGTGGCCAGGGCGGAAACCATGTTGAGTTTGAAGATTAATCTGTAGTAGATATTGCATTAATTGCTGGTGGACACATCTTTCAAGTATTTTGGATATAGGTGTTAAAATGTATGTTGGCCAGAAATTTCAAGGTTCAGTAGAGTGTCTTCATTTGTAGCTGAGGGTGATATGTGATAGTTTCCATATGGCTGACACTAGAGATTTGGATAGAGATCTGTTTATTAGGATGGTAAACAGATAAGCGATTGAGTTGGCAGCAAGTTTTAGGTATTGTGGTAGAACATTGTCTGCTGAGGTGAAGCAGGGTTTCAGTTTTAGTAGTAGACATTTAATGTAGCCTGTTGATATAGGCTAGAATGAGAAAGAGGTTTGTTTATTCCTGTGAGAGTTCATGAGGGTAGGGTTAGGATTAGATAGTAAGCTGTCTGCAGTGTCTGCGTTAATGTAAGTGTGGGGTTGTCTAGTGTTGGGGATATTGGTTAGCAGGTCTGCTTTGGATTTTGTGAAGTGTTTATTAAAGTTTTCTGCTATTAGGGATGGTGTGGCATCAGAATCTGGGAAGTGTTCTTTGTTTGAGCCAGGGTGAAGTAGAGCTGACACAGAATACCAAACTTTTTGGGGGTTATTTTTATGTTGGAGGATCGGGATTCAATAGGTGCTCCTAGCTTGCAGTCATCTGCAAATAAAGTCAGCCAGACCCTTTGGTATTGGTTTTTACTTCACAAAATTAGATGAAAATAGGAAAGATCCCAGCACAGAACCCTGGGAGACACTACTGATGACTGTTCTCTTTCTAGCGGTGACTTCTCCTATTTTGATTATGTGCAGCCTATCTGTGAACCAGCTGTCAATACTGCAGCTGACAAAGGGGTTTATTCCAGGTGAGTAAATGTATTTATTTAATAATTTTATTTAATTATTAAATATTTAAAATTTAATATTTAAAAAAATGTGTGTGTGTGTGTGTGTGTGTGTGTATGTACATATATATATATATATATATATATATATATATATAAATATATATATATATATATATATATATATATATATATATATATGTATATATTTATTTATTTATATAGATGTGTGTGGGTGGCCACAGTAGTGCAGTGGTTAGCATTGCCACCTCACAGCAAGAGGTTATCTGGTTCGATCCTCTCCTGGGGTGCCTTCTGTGTGGAGTCTGCATGTCCTCGCTGTGGTTGCGTGGGTTTCCTCCGGGTGCTCCAGTTTCCTCCCACATCCCAAAGACATGCTGTAGGTGGATTGGACACTCTAAATTGGCCTTAGGTGTGAGTGTGTGCGTGTGTGTGCCTTCTGTGGAAGGTTGGGTGCGGGCTGGCAACTCAACACCATAAAACTCCACTGCCAATCATGAGCGGACAGGTGATTTGCTGTGGTGACCCTTAACTGATAAAAAGCCGAAAGAAGAAGAAGATATAGATGTGTATATATATATATATATATATTTATATATATATATATATATATATATATATATATATATATATATATATATATATATATATATATATATATATATATATATATACAGAGAGTGAGAGATACGCATACTCACATAGACATATACAAATGTCTATCTATATATCTATAAATAGAGATATCCAAACCAAAGGGTAAATATATCTATAGCTCTATCAATATAGATATAGAGATATCTATCTGTAAATATATATATACACACATATAGATATCTCCATCCATCCATCCAAAACCCACTTTTCACATTTTTGGACACTGTGACAATCAGCTACAGCCAAGGTTCTCGTGGTTACATATATATATATATATATATATATATATATATATATATATATATTAATAGATAGATAGATAGATATTGATTTATATGGATTCACTAGACAATCTCGAAATACTGAAATGTCGAATTTAAGTATTTTGAAACTGTATAGTCAAAATTCCACATAACCGAAAACCCACAACCGCGAAAACCAAAATCATGACCACACACACACACACACACACACACACACACACACACACACACACACACACACACCACCACACAAACAAACACACATACACCTACCTAACTGCACTACAAGAAACAAAACAACACACACAAACAGAACGTAACATACAAACACACCTACCCAACCTATAAGAAGGGGGCAAGCCCCCTTGCAACCCCATGTGGGGGTCTGCAACCCCACACCCCCTACTTATATATACTAACTCTGAGGTCACACTAAACACACAAACATACAAAAAACACCACTACACACACTCACACACACTAAAATCCCTGCCCAATACTCTTACATAAACACCACTTACCTGAATCCTCAGCTAAAACCACAAACCGCACAGCATGTAACAAAAGCGACACCATGACAATGGATTTGACGTTTCCGCATTCAAAATAGTGCAGTTTTGCGTAAATGCGCTTTTGACTATTCAGTCTCGAAATACTGAAATTCGACATTTTAGTATTTCGAGATTGTCTAGTGATCTCATATATATATATATATATATATATATATATATATATATATATATATATGAAATTATTTAAAGTGATCAAATACCATTCAAATACCATTCATGTCGATGTGCATAATGCCAAAAGAAATTCATCAACATTATGCATGTGCATGCACTGAGAATTAATCTCAGCACATGCAAAACGTAAAAAAATAAAAAATCAAAGAAAGCATATTTTTTGTGTGGGGATGCACCCTCTATGTGGAGGGCTAAAACCCCATACTTTCTGCTAATTATATATTTTACTCTGACATTGCACTGCACAGTCCCTGGGAAAGGGTATATTCCCCTACCAGGAAATTGACAATTTTGCACACCTGTCAACTATGTGTTTAGTTGACCAAATTTTGTCGATTAAACAGATAATGACCAAAGTGCTGTTTGACAAAGTTACTACGATCCATATATGGAGATGAAACTGTTTCTCAAAAGCAGGAAATGTAAAGTATATACTCAATTCTGTCTGGGACTTATACATCTCAATGGTCCAAATTTTTGTCTCATATTTTTAGTCTGTTCCCCTTAAAATTTTTATTTTTCTGGCAAAACAGTGAGAAATTAATTCATTAAAAAATGCCACATATTTCAGTTTCAGATTTCATATCTTTCAGAAAATAAATAGGAACATAAAACTTTTCTTCTAGCAACTTTCTAAGTTTATAAGATCAATATTTAAAATGTGTCCCTATTTTTCGGCCACTATACCCCCATTAATTTTGACAAAACAGTGAGAAATTAATTCACTAAAAAATGCCACATATATGAGTTTCAGATTTCATATCTTTGATAAAATAAATAGGAACTTAAAAACTTTTCTTCTAGCAACTTTCTAAGACCAATATTAAAAATGTGTCCCTATTTTTGGGACACTGTACCCCCATTATTTTGGCTTTGTCCATATTTCTTGTGCTAAGATGTTGAGGGGTATGCTGGGACTCTAGTACATTTCAAGTAATATACACTCGAACATATTCCTGTCTTATACACTACTGGCAGTCTGAAGCATCAAGAGTTCACCGACCTGCATACCTTTAAGATTTGAGAGCAAACTTGAGATCTCAGTGAAAACTCCTACAGGCAGAACAAGGGCATGTAATCTCTACACAGAAGTCATTCCAGCCAGGACCATGATTGCAGAGCTATGTGCTATTAGATAGCAATGCTAATTGTTGCACCACCATGCTGCCCAAATTTTGAATAAATAAATTGCTATGATCAATATTTCCTAGTAGGAGAGATTGCATGATGACATTTTTTTTCAGTATTTGTATGCAAGCATATATGTGTGTGTGTTTGTGTGTGTGTGCGTGTGTGTGTGTGTGTGTGTGTGTGTGTGTGTGTGTGTGTGTGTGTGTGTGTGTTTGCATGTGTGCATGTGAGCGCACATCTGCACCACACTTAGTAAAACAGGGAATGCAAAATAATACTAAACTTGAATTCAAACTGTGAGCAAATAAAATGGCTCCAAATTTGATTTCAAACTACAGTCAGAAAACTGGATTAATTGTAATGTATTTAATATGAACTGGCTTGTACTAGTTATAAAAATGACTGAAGGATAAGTAATTTGTGAGACACGCATACCCAGTGGCTTCTGTATTCATTTGTAAATGGGACTGGTTATAATCCTGAGACTGGTATACACAGATCTGGACTCAGAGGGACCCTTCACCAATACTTTACACTAGACTAACTTTCAACTAACTGACAAGCTGCTGAAAAGTTGCCAGTATAAACTACTTCTGCCTGATTTTTCCACCTGTTGGAATTTGTTGCAAGGATCTGCTAGTTCCTCTGGCATTTACTCTCTGGAACTGCAACCAACCTGATCTACATGCAGGTCTCTAACTAAGTTGATTTCCTTGACATTGCCCAGCTGTAAAACATATAAGCAGCACATTAATTCAGGAGGTTAGCCAGATGTATTATAGCTATATTTGCATGGCTGTCCCAGTGAACCAGACAATCTATAGGCTTGTCAAGCTATGTACATTGCACATCTTGGCAGAATAAGCAAATTAAAGTGCTTTCTGTCTGCCATAATGTCTGCACCTAGTACAACCACCATGTGGGTTTGATTCATAAATAAAAGTAACTGCTTCACTTGTATAATTCATTCCACTTTTGTTTATCAGCCAGCTGCATATAAACTATATTCTTCCTTTTGAAATGAAACACATGGGACTGTATCCAGCACAAGTGGCAGCTTGTCACCATTTTCAAAACCATTTGCCCTGCTGAGTGTGACAGTGGAGCTAACAAGTTGAGCAAGGTAGACGACTTCTGTATCCCAGGCAGTACCTGTAAATGGCCATTTGCGATCAGTGTACTACTCCTCTAATCAAATGTTAAATAAAATAAAATAAAAATCTTTACCAACAATCTCCAACTCATTGTTTGGGATCCCAATGTGAGGTGTGAGATGTAGTCCCTTCACCATGTCCTATAACTATTGAAAGACCTCCTCGTAGTGAAATATGCTCACTGCATCTCTCATGGAAGGTGTTCAGAAGCCATCCTCACGAAGTGTAGAAACTGCTTCAACTGACTCCACTATATTTACAGCCTCCTCAGTCTGTTACAGACAGTGAGCTTCAGTACGAAGGTGCCTTATTTTTTGCTGCTAGCATCTGCAGCCTCATCCTGTAGGACATTACACTAAGCTCATTAACACAGATGAGCAATGGAACATACATTGAATAGGAAAACAATAACTTCATCCTGTGACTGAACTCTCATTTCCTCCATGACAACATGCTGCAAAGTCTCCTGAGCCACTCTACTCTCATTTGTGAACAAGAACCCAAGGCAACAGATCTCTACCACCCAAGGTGGCTAGTCTTCCATGGGGAGAGAGCAATACACACTTTCCTGGCAGGAATCATTGACTCTGTTACAGAAGAGCTGATTTTTATCCTTTCTACTTCATGCTTAACATCAGATGAATGTAATGGGGGCTAGAGATTAAAGTCATTTGCTTTTAGAAGAATTACATCATATGCAAAAACAGGTACATCTCTTAATTCTCCAGGCAGGATAATCTTTAGACCTTGATTACACCTTGATATCCTGTTCATAATAATTGCAAACATGTAGGGAAATGAAGCACACCTTAGGCAGAGTCCTTCTCCCAAGTGAAATGTATTCAACTTACTACCAATAATGTGTTCATAACTCCTACTCCTCATATGCAGCAAGAGTGGCAGCCCTGGGTCCCCATCTTGTTGCAGCACTTCCCACAATGCATTATGTGATACATGGATGCAGTTCTCTTGCAGGTCTACAAAAACATGCAAACAGTACCGGCAAATGTATATGACTGCTCCAGTATCTTTGCAAGAGCAATGAGCTGATCCACTTCTCCATTGCCAGGACAGAATCCTCATCGCACCCCCTGAATTAGAGGCTTGACCTTTGGATGAAATCTTCTTTCCAACATATTGACATGTATACCTTCTCAGGAAGAAGATTGTGATCTGCCTTTAATAGGAATATACCCTCCTTTGCCCCTGTTTTGAAAATGAGGCTATGACTGTTGTTTACAAATGAAGAAGTATTGTCCCAACCCTCCATGCACTGTTGAAAAAGCATGTTAATCACACCAACCAAAGAGTGTCTATGACATTCAGCATTTGCAGACAAGTCTCACCCACCGTTGCAGCCTTGCTAGAGCAGAGCTGCTTGATCACTGTGGTGTGCTCATCTATTGAAATGGGTCTGCTTCCATGCTTGCTTCTTGTGCTGCTTCTTCGGAGGACAGCATGTCCACTGTATTCAGAAGTTCCTCATAGTATTTGTTCTACCCCTCAACAATGTCTCTAAGTAAGGTCAGCGTTTATCTACCCTTGCTGAGAACACTCTTTGTAATGTCATGCCTTCCCTGCTAAGTCACCTTTCTAAGGATGTTCAAAATTCATTCAAAAGTTGAAAAATGATCACTTCAGCTTAAATATTGCCAGATCGTGCAATACATCTAAAAACATCATGTATGATTTCCAAAACAGAACCGATTTACAGAACCATTATAAAGTCCCATACTTCTTTTCTGTAGGGACTATACCAAACTAAAGATAGACCCCGGGATTCATGAAGCTTGCGCCAGGTGCAGGCGTATCATCGGCATTCTAACACCAAAGATGGCCACCGAGTGATTCAGGTACAAGCTGTTCCCACATGCACAACCTGTGTACACTACACCCGCACAACTCCCGAGCCTGGTATGCTAATTACCTCATGTGCAGCAGTGTAGCATGCAAATGAAGGTATGTAGCGATTCAGGAGTGGTGCAGGCATAGTGTAAGCATACAGAAATGTAAACCGTAGAAAACAGTTTACATTTTTGCAAACATAAAATCGGAGCCATGATAGCCGACCAAACACATATATTATATTGTTAATATATGCCAATGGCTAAATATATAGCCATTGGCATAAAAAAATGTACAAAATATAAAATTAACATTTAATATACATAGTCGCACTATTGTGATGTGGAAGCGCAGGGCAGCGGTGAGCAAAGGGGATCACAAGGAATACATAAAAATATAGAATAAAACCACAATGAAACACATATCATGATTTCCCCATAATAGACAATGGCAGGAATGCTACACCATACTTATGGCACAAGGGTTGCTAAGGGGCAGTGACAGTGTTATGCACAGTAGCTAGGAATTAGTAGGCAATGCCATGCAAATGAAAGGAGTAATAGTGAATTGCAGATTCCCTGCTGGTGTAAGGATGCACCTCACAGCGTAGCATTATAATACTGAGGTATGCCCTTGAGATAAAGATGACATCAAGGGAGGGCTGTGTCACCATTGCTGTAAGCACATTAGAGCATTGCTAAACCGGTCTGCCCCTAGCTAGGCAAAGCTGCAAGATAGGGGTCTGTCGAATTCGCCATAGCTTTGCTTAGCTGAGAGTACACAAGGTAACGGGTATGCATGTGAACGGAGATGAAAATGCACATAAACCTGGTAAACGGGTATGCGCGGCGCACACTGCAGCTGAAAGAAGAAGGATATAGGAAAGAATTAAGGAAATGCTGCAGCAGTGAAATTGGAGTACAAATGATTAATTAACACCTAGGAGCCTACAGTGGGTGATTGACAACAGCTAACAAGGCTGCAAGCAGCTACCTGCAGAACAGGGAAGGGGAGGGGCTGTACTGCAAAGAAAACAGTGAAGTATCAAAGCAGAACAAAGCCAACATGCAGTATATCAGCTACAAGGCATATTTTGGCATGGCTGGGTAGGGAAAGTACAAAACAAGAAAGACAGCAGCTGGATGCATGCCTGATAATGGGAGGGGATCCAGGTCTAAAAGTGAATTAAAGGGCAACAGATTAATCAAGGCAGGCAAGTAGATCTCCACAGTAAAGGTCCCAAACTTGCAGTACTCATTACAAAACCAATAATTACGACACGCTGCAGCTGTAATAGCTCATACACACCCACTGACATCAACAGCATCCATAGAACAATACTATAAAGTGTTAAAGCACCTCACACACATTTGTGTATTCCCATACACTCTGCACCGGTGGTGTTTACAGATGGGGAACGTTTATTACGTAATTGTTAGGGGCTGCCATAGCTTTGATCCACCAGCATGTGTTGGAGACTGAAGGTGGTGTGGAGGATGATGCACACAACCACCTCAGGCACCAGAGGAGGAGGAGAGGGTTCAGATCCAGGGTAACCTACCAGGGGCTACATGATCTGGAGATAGTAGAGCATTACAGGGTGGACATGGACATTCTACAGCAACTTGTGGAGCTGTGCCGGCCACACCTCAGAGCCAGAGCAAACAGTGGGGAACCCATCCCAGTGGATACAAAGATATGTGTAAGCCTGAAAATACTAGCTACAGGTACCTTTTAATGACCAACTGGAGATATCATGGGGATCTCACAGGCATCAGCATCCAGGGTACTACACCAGTTCCTGGATGCCATGTTACCACTTGCCAATGAGCACATATACTTCCCCCGAACACAGTAGGAGTTGGCCAGCAATATTCATCTCTTCCACCATGTGGCAGAATACCCAGAGGTACTGGGTACAATAGACTGCACCACATACACATCAAGTCATCACCCGGTGAGCAGGGTAAGCGCTACATAAACCAGAAGGGATACCCCTCCATCAACTGCTAGGTCATGTGCAATTCCCAGGGCATTATCATGGATGTGTGTGCTGGAAGCCCTGGAAGCTATCATGACTCCCACATCTGGCATGCCTCACAGCTGTATCACTTATTTGCCAGGGGGGACATCCCAAATGGCCACCTGGTGGGGGATGCTGGCTATGTACTGGAACTGTGGATGATGACTCCCATCACAAATGCACACACACCCATGCAGGAACGCCATAATGAGGCACACACACAAACCAGAATCATCATAGAGCGTGTGTTTGGGATGCTGAAATCACGGTTCCATTGCTTGGACATATCTGATGGAGCCTTGCAGTACTCTCCAGGCACATGTGCCCACATCTTCATAGTGTGTGCCATGCTACACAATATGGTCCTGCGGAAATAGCTGCAGCAGGGACAGAATGGTGAAGACCCTCACAGTCCACCACCATTGCTAAGGGCCCCACAGGCACAGAGGTACTCAGACCATGAACACCCTGAGCCAGCCCCAGTAGGCAGACGGAGGCATGCCCAGTATGCCTCTGCTTTGGCAAAGAGGGAATATATAGCACATACACTGACAGTGTAGGCACCTAGGGACTGACACCTTTCTCCACCTGCACACACAGTAAAAATAGATGACACACACACAAGACTACCTGTAAATTGTCATGTATAGGCAGTCTACTGTGTGCATCCAACATAGGCAGTGCTCAACTATTGCACACACAACTGCCATTGGGATAAGGTAAGTCAACACTTGAACAGTAAATTAAGCTATCAGCATATGCAGATGCTGTATGTATAGAATTATAAGTAGGTACTTGGCCATCTGCCAAAGGTCATTCATAAGCCCAGCCAAAATGTGTCATCTTTTGCCACCCCATTGATTCAATAACTGTCCCTCTGTGGAGCAGAGCCAATGGCGGGACCCCAGGGGTGCATCTACTGTTTCCCATCCACTCTTCAATGTTTCTCTTGCAAAGTGTTAGAGAGGGGCTCTGTATAATGTAGTTAGGGATGTTGTTCCAAAGTATGGGGAGTGTCTTTGAAAGGAAGCTGTCCCTCCAGCATCTTCCAGTTATTGTTGTGGCAAGGTTCAGCTCACTACAGGTGTGGCTCACTGTGACATGGATTCCTATAGGTGGAGCATATCCATCAAGCCTGAGTTCGACAGGCTGTGTTGGCCAGCAGTGATCATCTCTGGGTAAACGAGATGCCACTGAGTAAAGCAGGAGTTTATTCAGTTTGGCTGCATAGGCCATATGTTGGAGGCCAGTATTCCCCTTGGTGCGGTACATTCGGGGACCCCCCAGCTGTTGGAAGTGTCTTCTGAGGTACATCCCACATAGGTTATTTATACCCTATGATGGGACTGATGAGTGATGAGTAAAGGGGCACTATAACCCCAGTATGTCTAGATGGGAATCATTCAGTAATCAGATGGCCTACATAGAAGAATGTCCTAACTACTGTGGATATATGATTGTCAAAGAGGAGATCACTATCTACCTTAGTCCCCAGATACCCCATTACCTCATCCATATTAAAGCGACTGCCACTTATGTGTTAATATGTGGGTGCCAATTCCATAATGGAATGACCATGCAGTTAGTGGCACTTGGCTGGAGGCGGTGTTGTTGGCACCCTGAGACATTCTCTGTGAGGTCCCTTGAGGGATGTCTGTGTCAGCTGGACTGTCAGTCATGGCTCCCAGATCGCAGTCATTGCCAAACATGGTCTGCTGTAGTCCACCTGTGTTTGCCTGTACCTCTAAGACATATATGCCAAACAGTAGGGCCCCCAGGACTGAGTCCTGTGGGACACCAGTCATGACTGTTCAAGAGTTGGACCTGGAGACCGCTAGTCATACCACGTGGGTTCTGTGTGTAAACCCGCTGGTAACCCAACCTGTGATGTATGGGTGTATGTACAGGCTGATGTGTTTATCAATAATACCTGAGTGGGGCATGGTGTCAAAATCCTTGGTGAGGTCCAGGTAGTATGTGTGAACCACCTCCCCCATCATCTAATGTCTTGCTGACTGTATGTAAGACGTCAAACAGGTTCAGTAGGCATGAACTGCACTCAACCAAGCTGATCTGGGTTGGGTCACTTGTTCAGAAGTTACCAATGTCATTGTTATTGAGTGCCATGAGAATGCAAACCATACCATTGCAGACTAGGCTAATCAGGCTTATGGGGTGGTAGTTACCATGGTCAGTTGTGATTCCACCTTGATGGAGTGTGATAACCATTGCCACGTGCCATTGTATGGACATGTAGCCTGTGGGGAGGCTGAGGTAGGAAAGCTTAATTAGGTGGGGGGCAGGTTGTCCTGTACAGTTTGCAAGATGCAGTCTGAGGCAGCATCTGCCTCCATTGACACTGTGTTCTGCTGTTAGAGAGGGCCATTTCCACCTGTATGTCTCTGATGTGTGAGATAGTGTACCTTTCGGGTAGCGTTGTGGGCTGTTTAGGGGGTGAAGTATGCACTTAATGTATCTGCAAGGATTGTGGCGATATCAGTAGGGTCAGCATATTTTGTACTATATTTCACAGGCAAAGTGCAAATCTGTGTATCACCACATAGATCCTTGACATAGCCAAAGAAGGTTTTGTGGTTATCTTTCGAACCCTTGCGTATTCTCCCGCTGATGTTACCCTTGGATGATGTCATGAGGGACCTATGTATCATACTAATAGTGGTCATGGATGTCTGCCCTTCATGAGATTTGCTGTGTGTCTGGAACACTATCCTACTTCTGTAGTATAGCCTGTTTATTGCAGAGGTCCACCAGAAAGGTGTCTTTGTCTAGGAAGAGTGAGTCTTGGTTTACTAGTGATGGCATGAACTATACATCTATGTAGGTGCTTATAGACTGCATTTGTAAGTCTGTCTGTATCTTGAACAGTGTTTCTCCTTAGTGTGGGGGCTGTGAACCCCCCCCACCCCTGTCACTAGTAGTGTAAATTTAGCTGTAGGAAAAGTATACACTGTGGTATCCATGGGTGGGGGAGATGCTTGGGTGTGGAAACAATGAATAGTTCATGGTCAGATCTAACCAGTGACCGGTTAACCTCTGCTGTGGGGCACCTGTTGCCCATGTTGGTGATGACCACTTCTAGTAGTTTCCACCCCATGTTAGGGAGGTTGCCACCTGATACAGGGCATATGAGGTGATAAATTACAGGAAGCGCTGGGCCTGGAAGTGAGTACCGGAGTAAGTTTCCCAGTTAATGGTATGGTAGTTGACATCGACCAATGCCAGGGTGTGCATTAGGACTGTCATGTTCTCCACTGTCTCCAGGTAGGTGGAGTGGAGGTCCTGAGTCATGGAGGGTGATCCATAGCAGGCCACAGTTTACATTGCAGTTGTGGCTGATGTTAGCTGCACATGTATGATCTCAGAGGTATCATGCTGCCCCACTAACCTGGAGGTGTAGGTATCCCTGATGAATATGGATACAGCCCCTCCATGTCTGTCAGTCCATTTTCTGTGGCTGAAATGTGTGGTATGGGTTGTAGTCTGGTAGTGCTGGTGTGCTCTCAGGAGCCTTAAGACAGATGTCAGTTACTGCACAAATGTTGATGTTGTCCATCCTGAGGAGTGCTGTGAGTGCATGCATGTTGTGATCGCAACCCCTGGTGTTGAGTAGCACAACCCTCATTGAATCTGCTATTGTGCTGTTTACAGAGCTGGTATTCACCTTTGAGACTCTCCTAAATAAAGCACCATGGGGGCGCCAGTAGCCTTGGACAGTATTCCAAAGCCTAAGGCTGACACATAGGCCGGTATGGTATCATTGCATGCATGTTCCCCATCTGTGCTTGTTTTTCATCTCCCCTTATAGGTAACCTAATGGTAAGCAATAGAAAGCCTTAACCTTATACAAGTCTTCTAGCTTCCAAGATAGGCTTTTGGAGTGACTAAGTATCAGTGTTCTGTATGTTCTTGTTGTACTTAACTGTTACCTGACTACATGGTGATTTCTCACTGTATATTGTGATCTGAAGGTCTGTTTATTCACATATTATGGCTGTGATGGCCTGCACATTACAGGTTTACAGAGAGCCTACTATCTATCCGCCCAAGGGCAATTAGAAGCATAGCTACAGTGTGTTGGCTTTCCCTGCACCATTGATGAAGTAACTGAGCCTCTGTCAAGCATAGCCAATGAAGCAATTCCAGGCAGAGTTGCTGGAAGCTGTTGAAGATTGGGGTTGTGGAGGGTGATAGGGGCACTTAGTGATCTAAAGAGGGCATGTTAATGTGACAATTCAACACCATTCAATTCCCCCAACAGGTCTCACAGCTATCAAACTGGACAGGCTCCACCACCCCCTGGCTGTATGGTTCTGGGACACATGATCCCAAGGGTGTATAGTCTATTACCCATTCACACAAGGTTTCCCCTTGAAGTGTGTCAGTGAGGGGCTATGCCTAATGTAGTTAGGAATATAATGTATTGTCTCACAGTACATTTGTTATATGTTGTTATTTCAAGAGTACGTGAAGCTCAGTGAGTTTGGGGGCCTCTGCCCTTTGCTTAGCCTAGCTTATACAGAAATCATCTAAATACGAAATAGGCGGAAGCAATGTTAATGTCAGCAGTGTAATGGTTACAGCATCTGCATAGTATCTGTGCATTTGAGGTTACAATCCTGATAAAGGCAGGGATGTTTATCATGTGCCAAAGTATACCTTAACCGCAGCTTGCATATATAGGTAGTAATCATCTGTATAATAAAGATTCAAAATACCCATATAAACCCATGTGTGCTGGAGAGTACAGTCAACAGAGAATGTAATGTTATGTCAGCACATAGTGAGATGTTACTTTACCGACATGTATATATTCTGAGTAGTTAGCGGATGTGGCCATGTTTGGGCGCGCAGGTTATACGTTACAAAGTTTGTTTAACTGCCGCTATAATGTCACACAAACACTTTTAAACATGTTTACAACTGCTTAAATGAGCCTTATTCTGCAGTAAAAAACATTTGTAAAGCATCGCAGGTGTCGAACCCTGGACCATGCACACTATAGTCATGGGACTTACTACTAAGCCATCAGAAGTGTATACATGCTTCATGGCCTTGAGACTACACCTTATACCATATGCATTTCACTGTAATGATCACAAATGGGGCAGTCACTTTGTGTGCATGTGTACAGTACATTGTAACGTACTGTAGTTTGTGAACCAACACATTCCAGTCTACATATGTATTACTGTTACAAACTAATACGAAATATATATATATATATATATATATATATATATATATATATATATATATATATATATATATATATATATATATATATACACAATATATATATATATATATATATATATATATATATATATATATATATACATGTCAGTGATGTCTGCACACACACACACACACACACACACACACACACACACACACACACACACATATATATATATATATATATATACATATATATATATTATACAGTTACATTAATAGCCATATATATGAACATCTATGAGCACACTTCGTGACACAGAAGCACTCCAAAGGAATTGGAGTGTACACAAAACACATGCAGCTCTGGTATTATAACAATTAATATTAACCTAAGTCACCATAGAAGGGGTGGTTGTTGTGTATGTGAAGATTGGGGTGGGGGAGGAATGTTGGGTAATGCAATCATGCATCAAGGAAGGCCTGGGTCGGATGTCCAATAAGTGAACTGGAGGGGTATACATGGAGTATGGGGACAATATAAAAAGGACACAAAGAAAGAACCTTTCTTATTCATAATACACCCTGTCATGTCACATTGCAACACCTAATTTCACAAACATATGAACATTAACACGTATTAGACATATGTACACTAACTGACTGTCACATTTGTTTTCAGTAGTGAGGAATGTCTGTAGTACAATGTATATTCTAAACACCATAACATTTGTACATATCTCAGATGCCTTAGTGGTAAAGTCAGTGACTGTGGTGTTCATGGTCCCGGGTTTGAGGAATGTTAGGTCATTCTGAGGGCCAGAATAAGGGTTGTTGGATGCAGGTGGATTAAAGCACTCTTAAGCAGTTATAAGCGGGTTTCCACGGGTTTGCGCAATGGTAAGCAGTGATGAATCATGGTAAACGGAGAAGCGCTTCATAGGTTTAACCTTTGCTTAACGTCGGGTAGACCATGGGCAACAACTGTGTAAATGTGCATTATTCACACTTTCCCTACCAGTGCCTACTCTGAGAGGTAAAATAATAACACCTCCCACGAGTCAAACCCACAACCATGTACTCCATCCTCAGATTAACCTAACACTAAGCTACCTGGGATGTACCTACCCCAGTTGTTTATGCAGACAGGTTTAAACACAAAAGGGAGGAATGCATTGAAATAGGACAACCCGCCATGTACCGAATTAAAGGTGAATGCTTATATATATATATATATATATATATATGTATATATATATATATATATATATATATATATATATATATATATATATATATATCTAGAGAGAGAGAGAGAGAGAGAGAGACATATCGCTATATACAGGTCTACATATATATGTAGATATATAGATAGGTTAAAAACATCTACACATCTATGGAGGTACAGATAAACATATGCAATAATATATATATCTATATACATAGACACACACACACACACACACACACACACACACACACACATATATATATATATATATATATATATATATATATATATATATATATATATATATACACACACACACACACACACACACACACACACACACATATATATATATATATATATATATATATATATATATATATATATATATATATATATATACATACACACACACACACATATATATATATATATATATATATATATATATATATATATATATATATATATATATATATATATATATATATATATATGTATGTATATATATATATATATATACACACACATACATACATGTCTGTAGACAGCATCCGAAGTGGTCACATCTAAGTATAACATGGACCATAGCAATCACACATTCCACCCCCCCAAACAATATGAACATAACACATGAAGAGTATATGCCAATACACTATTACAAATATGTTCTATGGACCCAGTCACCAACACAACTGCAATAACTGCAAATATCCATGGTAGAAATACACAGGCAGCTTTCATTTTGCAAAACTTTATTACATTCCGATGTATTGCCAAAAGGATTCAAGGACTAACAGTACCCGCATGTTATACAGGAAGCATTTAATAGTGCCTTAATAAATCATAGCATTATTCCACTAAGGGATAGGTGTTCACATAGGGAAAGAACACCCACACACATATAGACGTTGTATAAATGTGGTTCCTACACACCTGCATGTGCTATGTACACCCACCAACATCTACCCCACAACCAAAATAATTACATCAGTACATACTGTCATACCATAACCAATTATTCAACTACTGTACAACATCTGCTGAAACCTTAACATACCTGGACACAGACACACTAACATGGCCCTATGTGAAATAGTTGTTGTTATACAATTGACCAGCTGTTGCTGTAACAGGGTTTGTATGAACTAATCCCATTTCAGAGGGTTGAAAGGTTTGTACACCAGGGAGTGTTACTGAGTACTGATTATCAGCACAGTATGATACACAGTAACACCAAACTAAATAGGTCTGGTAAGTACACTGTAAACCCCCTAACATTATATGCATAGCTATGCAGCCTTGAGCTGGTCAAACAACCTGGCCAGACTGAAACATATGCAGAAGTGTTAGGTACAAACAAACCTGCACAAGTAGCAATGTTCAGAAATATAACAGCAGTGCTCACATTTAGACCAAATCCTCTAGGCATTACACACACTATATTACTGTTCGTCTCCATACAGCTGTTGCAATAGATTCCAAACAACACTTCCACACTGTCTTCCTCACAAGTAAGGCAAAGGGACAACGCCCAAGTGGAGTACTCAGTTATACTCCACTGTAGCCATAGTATTGGCTAAGGCAGTAGCAGCTCAGCTGATGTGCATGTAATTAGCTACTTCGGAGCACCAACTGGTCATCAGGATAGCACATATTATTGATCTGTAACTATAAAAGGTTGTCTTGTCACACATTCAAACCATCTGTATCTACCTGTAGGACAGTACAAAACACTGAAAGACGAATTGAAAACGAGTATTATACTAGTCAATAACACCTCCAATTACTAAGAAGGTATGTATAACATGTAGTACGTCTGTGTATGTAGTACCTGTACTGTAAGAATTACAGTGTAATTAATGCATATAGTGGAAATAGCTATCTTGTAGCGAGGTATTGTTGAGCAGTAGTAATGCTTGTAGTATTCTATGTGTGTACTGCTGTAGGTCACACGGCAAACTCCACATACACCACAAGAGATGATATGGGCTTGGAACCCACCAATTCACTTCCAACCACTGTCAGGGTCAGGATTGGTCCAACAAGTATGTGCTATAACAGGGGATAGTATATGTCGATATATTGTTACAGTCGACATATGTATGGGTGTATAAGTAAGATGAACATGTTGAAGATGGGCTTACCATGCAAATACGGTGTGCATTGTGGGTATTGTGCCAATAACTGTGTAATGTACAGTATTCTAAGCAGATCTGTATTCTATTCTACATAGCAGTTCTGTTAGGTTATGCAAACAGTAGTTATGTCTATTGGCAATTACAATACTCAATGACAGGATACATATCATTTGTATTCATCTGACAGTTTAGCAGGATGATAGCAAAGATAATTGGAAGAGCCTGGTAACTATCCATGCACATAACACATGTAATATCCACTGCTCTAGTATCATTTGCAAGCAATAGCAGTTGTGCATGTGTACATTATGCAAATGTGTAGTGACCCTTATTACAGGGCTGGACCTCTCTAGTATCGTTTGCAAGCAATAACAGCTGCGCATGTGTACATGTTATGCAAATGTGTAGTGACCCTTGTTACAGGGCTGGGCCAAATGGCTATGTTCACACCTACATAGAGTGGATATTGAGAGTACAGATACACTGGTTGAACTACCAGGTTTGTGTAGCCCAACCTCTCATTGCCAACCTAACAGCTGCCTGCATATACTGTATGTAAGGTAGTGCACAGCACTGGTAATGAAACAGGTTGCATATCATCTTTAGCTCCAGTGTAACATCTGCAGGAGGAGTGTAAGATGTAGGAGACAGCTGCCCATGTGTAATACCTGCTTCATAGGTGATGGCTCATACTATCTGATTATATCCTGATCATGTTGATAGTGGCATCAGAGTCTATTGATACATGACTCTGTTTGGAGAGTGGGTGTCTGTGCCCAACGGAGCTCATGGTCCTAGTGGATATGTGAGTATATACCCAGAGAAGGAAACAGACCCATAGACACTTGCATCATCTGTAATTAAAAAACAGGATGTGATGTGCTCCTCAGAGGAGGATTGCTGCTAAAGGTAGCTACAATGTTTCCATAATAGCCAGTGTTGTCACATGCATAACACAAATATTTACATGTGAGCAT
The DNA here is from genome assembly GCF_019279795.1 of Protopterus annectens. Taxonomy (NCBI): domain Eukaryota; kingdom Metazoa; phylum Chordata; order Ceratodontiformes; family Protopteridae; genus Protopterus; species Protopterus annectens. The sequence continues at coordinate 1,708,192,323 of NC_056731.1, forward strand.
CACTGCCTGAAACATTTTCATAAGCAATATGTAAACTAAATACAGTACTTGGTACTTGTGGTACTGAATGCTCATACAGGCATGTCCACTAGTCAGCTACTGGTGTTTACTAATGTCAGCTTTGTGTATGTTGCCATCCTGGGGGAATGTAATCTCTATGCCATGTACACTGCCAAACCCACCTAACACCACACCCCACACATTGTTTGGGATGCAGCTACAGGAGTAAGCTGGAAGGTAGCCCAGTCTACAGCCATGACTGGACTGGACAGTCATGAGGTATAGGTAAACACATGCAGCTCATCAACACAACCAACACATACCCTTACCAGAACACAGTAAGGACACCCACACATACTACCAGAAATCACACACATTCACAGACGTGTCTAAGTATCTGGCCAAACAAGTGACCCTCCCAAGCAGGAAGAGACAGACACCGAAATACACAAACTGTATGATATAGTTTGCATTATTGTGCCACACCTCAGAACACGTGACTGGAAACATGCCCAACAGTACTCCTTTGCGAATGCAAACTCTAGCACTATGTTACACACCAACCTATACAAGGGCATACATACTGTCAGCTACCTGTCTGCCATGATTAGCCAAATACCCATACACTCAGACCACCTTTTGAACTATACACATGGCTCTGGCATATTCCATGTTGTTGTGCAGGACCTGTGATGCAGTAGCCTGGACTGCATGGAAACACATGTAGGAACTGTCAGGTCTTGTAGCCCATGCAGGTATGTCCCAAGGCCTGCGTAGCATTCTGCCATTGGCCAGAATGATACTGCAGTACAGGGACAAAAGGATTGTATTCCACAATTGTCTAGTGTAGTGGTGCAAGTCAAAGGGTATCCAGTATCTTTCGTCCTGGGATAACATGGTTGACAGACCATGATGCTTTACCAGACAGGGCCTGCACCTGTCACCCCTGGGAATCTGGATACTGCCTAGGGTTCATACTTCCCCTATAGTGTCTTCATCGTACATGGTTCAAGTGAAGGTCCACTGCTGTTACAGGGATGTCCAAGCAATAAACTACGGGTCTCGCTACACAATGATACATGTCAGAAACACTATACGGACACACATATGTCAATCTCTAACATGGAGAACATATCTGTGCAGTGGCTGAGACATGTTTCAATGTTCCAGAGAGCAGACCTGCATGACCATGTTATAACACATACCTCATCTCTTGCCCATTATCCTTTATTGGAACACACGGGCCGCAGGTGTGTCCATATTCCTGAAGGATATGTGCACCCCCACGCTAGTTGCACTTACATAAATTCAGATGCATTATGCTGAGCAACTACCTTTGTGCCAAAGTGGAATTCAAAATGCACCTTGTGACAGATCACCCACCAGGCTGCGGACTTCCCAACTGTCATAATGTGCTCTAATGGGGAGGATTAGGTCTGAGACAGAACCATAATAATGGCTACTCTCAACTATTCCATTATGAACTGGGAAGACTCCTCATGTACCAACACCTGCACTCAATGCATGTTGGATTCCATCGACCCCACTGACCTGGATCACAGTAGTCACACAAACAGGGCTAACAGTATGCTACACATAGTTAGTCTCCAGTGCCAATGTTATGTTTCCTAAGAGCAGAGTGGTGACTGTCATGGCACCCATGCAGATGGACAATGCATGTGTAAATTTATTTATTTATTTTACATTTGTTGACCAGGATAGTCTGACTGGATACATGTCCATTTTCAGCAGAGGCCCGGGGAGAGAAGCTCCAAGATAATAATACACATCGAACATTTAGTAAATGCTAGTTTCAAGCAGATTACCGTCATAAGCAATACCAACATTTAGCACATATAGCACTTATTATAAAACACTTTACAAAACATAACATTATTTTCAAAGTTAAACATACATAACATTACATCCAGGTTTAAGACACACTGAGCAGCAGTTATACAATTGACCCTTCCTGAAATGGAGTGGTAGAAAAAAGGTAGAAGTAGTTAAAGGTAAGGCACCTAAGAAACAGAGAGGTCACTATGCGGGGTTAGTGCAAGGACATAATCAATGAGTTTTGAAGTATTTCTTGAGTTTGTTTTTTGAATTGAGTTAGTGAGGGTTCTAGGGTCAAGTCAGTTGGGAGACTGTTCCATATTTTTCCAACAGAGTTGGCAAACAGAGAATCCCCAGCTGAGTAGTTGGATTTGTATGTTTGAACTAGGAGTCTAGTGGATAATCGCAGTGGCCGGGTGCTGGTGTAGGGGCTGATAATATTTTTTAGTGCAGGTGTTTTTTCTGGTTGGTAAAGGACTTTATGTGCCACTATTAGCTGGTTGAACTGCAGTAGGCTTGGCAGTTCAGACCATCCTAGGCGATTTAGGTTGTGACAGTGGTGTGCCCGGTAGGCTGTGCCAGTAGCAAATCTGGCAATGTGGTTATAGCAGGAAGATAGTTTATTAAGATCTATTTTGTTTAATTTGGAGAATAGAGGTGAGGCATAGAGAAGAGTTGATAGCAGATGGGAATGGGCAATTTCAGTTCTAGCAAGTGGGGTAAGGAAAGGTTTGATTCTGTAAAGAGAGCCAAGTTTTTTATTAAGGGTTTTGATAGCTTGATTGATATGCTCATCAAACTTCAGGTTGTTATTAACTATGACACCCAGTAGTTTAGTTTGGGCTTCTGGGGAGATGATACTGCCATTGTTAGCAGTTATGTTGAAGGCTGGCAGGGGGGTCCTGCATGTGGGGTAGAAGAGGAGCAACTTAGTTTCATTGAGGTTTAGGATTAGATGTTGATTGGAGAGCCATTTTTCCACTGTATTGAAGGTCGTTTGGGTTAATGTGAATAAAGTAGCTGGTGAGGTGTCAGAACAAATCAAGGTGGAGTCATCCGCATATTGAATGCTGAATCCTTCACAAATGAACCTTAAGCAGTCACATATGTGCAGTGACTGTGCCATTGAAACAGAACCAGGATTCAACCCGACACAAACAAGAAGGCAAACTGGTGGTACCATGCTTTAAGCTGTACCACAGATGGTAGTAACTGTTGCAAGAGTGAACACACATGAGTGTAGGTGATCCCTGGTCAGCCTCAGTAAGATGGAGATACACCATATAAAACCACAGAAAACTACTGTGAAACTAATCAGCCACATATTATGAGGCCAAGCACAGAGCATTGTATAGCTGTGTCATTAATCGTAATGGCAACAACAAGACCTGCCGTGCTGCACAGCCCTATGGCATGGGAAGTACTGCACCTACAGAAATAGCACCCATTCATCCAGATAGGGTCTTGGAGAACCTAAACCCACTCCCACCCCCCAACAGGTACACTTAGTAATATATGCATGTACACTACAGAGCCCCTGTACTAACGACTATGCAGGTACAAGCTGCACTCTCTAAAGCCACACATACAGCTTTCATGGGACCTGTCAACATCCCAGGGTGTATACTATACAAATGTAAGAACATTCAGCTATCCACATATACATCATGTTCAATCATAGCTCCATGTCAGGCTGTGTACACACCGAATGGTGCACAACATCAGTTATCACACCCCACAAAGGGGGAGACACCACTGATAATGGGACATAGTGCACAACTACCCTGCTGAGTCTGGTCTGTACAGCCATGAACCATGATTAATGTATTTGATGTACTCAGTACAGATGTAGATGTCAGTAGGGTTGATTCACACTGCATATCATGACCTTGCCAGGTCGTAGGACACCATCACCCATACTGTATTCCAGCTACACTCAGTAAACTATGTGTATATTCCTATGTCACAGGAGTGTTTGGTAACTGGACTGCTGGCAGAACCAGCACTACAGAAGGTGTCTGACTAATACACGCACATCAAACCAGTGCCAGCCACAGTAATACAGGGGTCATTCCTGGTACTCCCCCTCTTTTCTGTCTATACCACACAGACTAACACAGAAGGCATCAGCCTATTGATGTTTGCAAATGACTATGAACTAGGAGCAATAGTCGACTCAATGTGTGCTGCGTTCAACATACAGAAGGGCCTTAGTGCATCAGAAGTGTGGTGTGTGGTGTATGGCCTCAATCTGACAGCTAGGTATTGCATTGTTATCCCCTATGTTACAAACCCTGTACACATTAACTACCACCTAGGCAGCGGTCAACATAATGGCAACTGCATGTGTGGGATGTAGGTGGACAGTACTTTCCTTTGATAGTTACTTCACCACACCAGACAGGTAGTTATATGTGGCACCCATAATCATGACAGGGTGCCATCCAGGAATATAGAGATAATTGTTCAGCCATACTCAACATCCATGTGACCCATAATAGATCAAATATTTCCTTTAAGGGTTATTGCCTATGTGTAGATGACCTACACTGCCCTTCCCAATTCCTAGCTGCACTATGTAGCATGCAGCCTACCCTGAATAAAGCCATGTCCAACTCAGAGGTGTTGGACATGCTACACTTAACACATCCTGATCCCAAATAAAAATATACGTCATGGACATCCACCTTTCTAGTACAAGGATCACAACATGCCTGACAGACCTCTGTCCCATACACTTAACATACTCTTGCCATACTATCCATCCCTGTCCAGCAAAGCTGCACATCACCCCTCGCTGTGACATGGTGTGATGACCACATGCCAGATATATCAGTAACCCTGTGGATCAGTTCTGTGGCACTGCTTGAACTGGCCACTGAAACTTACCTGTCTGTTGCCTACAGCTAGGTAACCTGTCTGCCTAGGCTCATAAATGGCCCAGGGCATATAGCCTACTAGATCATTATGACCATACATGCTATAGTTGATATCCAACCCTGAAAATACCATCAGGCTAGCTATTGTCCCATGTGTTACACATGTGCAACACAGGCAATACATGGCAGGATGCTATGCAGCTGTACAGTGCCATTTAGATGTATATGGCAAAACACATACATGCTTGCAAGTCTGCAGGGTCACAGGTTATGTCCCTAACGGCTATGTATGACTATATATGTGACATATACACAGCATTAAGGTCGATTGCATTAATGTGAACACATCCAGGCATGTGCTGATAGGTAAAGACACCAGCACAGGCAAACAGACAAGCCCACATCAAGACAACGTCCACATGGTGTATGAGCAATGTCATCACATGACACACACATATATGGCGATAACATCACATCACCAGTATGTGTCAAATGTGTGTGACTAATACATGTCAGTGGTGTTAGAGTCATGTAGATTTGCAAAGACGTATTTGTAATCTTAATAAATGTGATACACATGCATGTTCAGCTGTACTGCTGTACTTCTTTGTGAGTTATTGTGACCTGTCTCCATCATTATGTCTTCCAGGTATACCACATAGCAGACTGCTGGTATACAGCCACTTGGAAGATGAGGTCCTTGTCCCATACCTCCTCGACAACCACACAATCCTCTTTTGCTGTGTGCCACAGGATGCACAGCAGTGGGATGCCCTGTGGGAGGAACTCTGCAGGAGGGTAAATGATGTTGGCAGTCACAATTGCACCTATCAGCAGGTGCGCTGACACTGCACTGACCTCATAAGATGTGCAAAACAGTGTGCTAATGCAATCACCAGGGAACAAGGTGCAACAGGTGCAGACCTCCATCCACAAGCTTTAGCTGGTATTGTGGATGTGGGTGCCTCTCAACCACTGAGCCTGGAGTCACCTGGTAAGTCACTACTGCACTTAAAACACAACTATATTTCATGTAGTTACATGTGTTACTGTACAATATGTAATTTAACACCATATGCAAGGCATGTATGCACACATGCCACATACTCTAGTCTGCTACTCTATGTATGCACAGATGTGCATACTCCATAGTATAGCGTATTATACTGGCTTATGTGCTAACGTGGACATTGCACCCTGTAGTTATCACACAGGTGTGGATAATGATTTTACTGCTGTGACACTCCTGTTTAGGTACCTCTGGCATTTTGCAGCGACAGCAGCCTGTGTCAGGTGAGATTGTTATTATTATTTACCAGGCTTGATAATGCATGGAACATATTACTTGCATGCTATCTGCCATAACACACGTACGCATAATGTATGGTGGTCCTGTTAATGAACACTGGTCAGACCTGCAATGCATCACAGTGTTTACCTATGTGAAACAGCTGAGGACTATATGAATCACCTACACTAAATCTTCCAAACTGTCATTGCCAGATGTGTTGACAACAGTGAATACAATGGTGGAGGTGTGTTCCACTGTAGGGACAGATACTACATATCAGCATTACACATGTTGGGAATACGAACAGTACTGTACAGAGAGCATATGTGTGCACATAATCTAAATGTGTTGGATCTGGAGTATGACCGGCCCACAGGATACACCCTTGTGAAGTATACCCTTGCTATGAATGTCACATAATGTCATGTGCTATCTGACATGTCCATGACATGTAGTGGGCTGACTGCAACACTGCTCAAATATCCTACAAAACATATCTCACATCCCATACATACCACCCTTTGTCTGCATAACCCTGTCCTCAGTGGAGCATATGACATCTATGGGTGTATGTCATATGGGATAACACTGACATGTGAAATAAGATGGCCATCACAACCATTGGACAGAAAATGCGTACATATGGTTATGGAAGATGGCCAAAGACATGAAGCAGCACACACAGTAGAAGTGATGTGCATGTGTGTACACCCTGTTGTACATTGGCTCGACACAATACAACTATGGCCTTTGTGTAATGGTGATATTGCAGATGTGAAACACTAAACATCATACAGGCCTGTGCACAGCTTGTGTAGGCATAACATGAAACCACCACATAACATCTTGAACATCTTCAGTGTGTCACAACATGGAAGCATTCACCTATACAGTATCCAAATACATACATGTGATGCACAACATACACATACAACCACATCAAGCAACAGATACAGTACATTCACCTTGCTGGTGTGAGACATGTTCATATGGTCTAATGCACAGGATGAACATACTAGGTAGACAATTGTAGATTAATATTGTTGATTAATGTTGACAGGCAGCAGACATACTACGTATTACAGTTTTAGAATGCATTTTGTACATTTGACAGTATGTATCATGTGTAACAACACTAACAGCATTTTGATCTTGACGTTCTGCCTTCTTCTTTCAGGTGTAGTTGCATGTGCCGGGGGATGTCAGTGTTTGCAGTTAGTGTCCCATATGTACATGTTGACTGCCCACAGGTCAGTATGACAATACCTGCATGCACTTTGTAGCTTACACATCACAGTTATATTCTCCCATGTTTCAATTATGTTTACTGTTCTAATGATCCAAGAGCATGATAGCTGTGTAGTAAGCAACTGTGTTCAGAGCCATCACATCCATAGTGGGTGACATCACAGATATAGTTACCTGGAGTGCAGAGGAGGTAAATGAGTGGTATGCTGGATGACAAGGGTAAAGGCCAGTGGAAATAGTGGCTTCTCATTGGGAAGCAGTAATACCCACTGCCATGACAGCATGCAAACACAGACACACCCACACACTCAGGGATTCACAGACACAGTAACACCCACTCTGACACACACACAGCTGCCAGTGTTTGGATGAAAACCCCTGCCTATGTGCATATCATCATTATAGTACTATGCAATTACAAGACACGCCACAGAAATTACACATGTACAGGTAGTTGGAATGGCCTAAGATTGAGGACATTGACAGGGATACTACAGTGCAGTGAGTGTATGTGGAGAGGGGGGGTCCATCAGTAGGCTATGTAACAGCAGGTCACACCCCAGGGTGTACATGTTAACAGGCAGTTAGAATGCCCGTCTACGATTGATATCAACAGGGATGCTAGATTGCATTGAGTGGATGGGGGGGAGGGGGCATTAACATTTCACTATGGTAAAATACAGCCTCACTCCAGGGACCAGACAGCCATACACACGGACAGCCCCACACACACACACACACACACACACACACACACACACACACACACACACACACACACACACACACACTATGGCATTCACAAAGATAGACACCTATGTCACACACATGCAGGCACTTTACATGTGTGAGGTTTAATCACCTGCCTATGCCTTTCTTTCTACACTTCACTCTGTACTGGTGTCAACAACAGTGTTTAGGAGAGTGATAATATGTGGGATGTATTCCCAACCATACATGACATATATGGACACACACACCCACATGTGCCAGTACTGTGAATCAAACACCTGCCTATCTCATGACAGGTACTACAGAAGTACAGCACTATCGCATCTGGTACAAAGCTTACTGACTCTTTCCTTTGCCAACTGTGCTGATATATGCACAATATAGGCACAGGGGAGGTATTACTGTTACAGGTGTCATGAGGTTTGCCTTCAGTGTCACCTTTACAGCATTCTACATTGTCTGTCTTCCACTGCAATTAACAAAACCTGACCTTAGCAGTTACACAGGTTATTGTAGGACTGGTTGTAACACACCAGTGAGCTGTCTTCAGTAATCATTCATCTGCAAAGAAGCCCCACCACTTAGTAATCATGTCCAAACATCTGTCCATACCTCATATACGGCTTATTGTACATAGAGCATGTCACCATATACAGTTGGCAATGTTGAGGCTATATTGCAACAGCATGATGTACTAAGACAACAGTCACCTTCAGGCATCAGACATTGCACACACATGGAATCTACACAAACATCAATACATGTACACATATGCAGTCTACATCAGTAAGTGCACTAGCAGGTCAAGAGGATACATTCCACACCTTCCCCACGCTATGTGTGAAACATAGCCGACCATTACGCCATAATGGATGTTGTATTTATGTACTGGTAAAACACCACCATCTTCACTGAGTATCCGAGTGTACATATATGACAACAGCACATATCAGTGAGACACACACAGCATTATTCCATGTCATGCTCCTACAAACTGTTACTTGACAGTGCCATGGTGAAGCCAGGGCACTGTAATGGTCAACAGTGAACACATCAGATTTGCCACACACACCTCATGTTTAATGGAAGAGTGCCAGCAATGTGCTCTGTCAGAGCTAGGCAGTACACTCATTCAAGCATGTGTGAGGTCTGTGGCTTGTAAACATCTCACCCCAACATGTACTGGCTATTGTAGTACTAAGGCTAATGTCCAGACAGCACACAGCATGCATGGCTTGCAATTGTTGACATGGGGTATATGTAGGAGCTGTGGCCACACATGGCTGTACATGTCATGAAAATATCACCTGTGACTACTCAGGAACATACAGAGCAGAGCTGGATTTCCCTGAGTCTGCCAATACAGGCCTTGTGTAGGTCCTGTTATTTGGGTATGTTTGCAGGCATTGCATTAGGTGGACATGTCTAAAGACATACATGCCACATGGGGTGTTGTATGATATGATAGGTGTCACGGGTGACCAGTACAGAGGGAATATTACCTCGGTTAACATAGATATCAAACCTTATGTACTGTTAGCATGCTATCTGCCATGTGCATGTGTTTAATGACTGTAGCCACCTGTATGTAGAAAGGATAACGAAAGCTATGGTAATGTCATTTATGCTGTATGAGTGTGGGATATACATATTCAGGGCAGGTACAGTTAGGTGATATCCAACCATGAGGGTGTTGTTTACTGGTGTACAGCAACAGTCGACTGTGTTAATGCTGACAACATCTGAGGGACCCTGGTATATGTACAACTGAGCTGGTTACAAACAGTGGTATTATTGCATTGCATAACACATTATGCAGCTGTGACTGTACATGGGTACTTTGCACAGTTGATGTAGGCCTAGGTACAGTCCATCAATCGAGGGTTATCTGGTGGTCTACCATACTATGTCATACCACATATGGATGTGTGTTGATAGTTTGGGGACAAGGTGGTGGATGTATATGAGGATACAACCTAGAATGCAGCATTTGCCACTGTCACGTGTACCTGACTCATCTGTGATGTGTTATGTCAGAGTAGTGGCCTTTACATGTGAGCAGCCTTAATGAATATGTGTACACCACCACCTAGAATGGTCCATACCACTGTTATGGCCCACATGTCTGGATCTGATTATGGCCCACGTCTGGATCTGAGTTATATGGTGGTAGTGCAATTGTGCACTACAGAGCCTTTAGCCAGGTGTTCCTCACTGCACAGATGTCAGTATTCCCCAATGTAGGATCTACATTGAGCAAATGGATTATTAAAGCCATCTAGCACTGGTTAGTATAAGCATCCAATGCAATTGGCTTGCAGGTGTCAGGGTGTTACTTCTGGGTGTAGGACATTTGCCTTGGAATGCGGCTATATGGGTAAATGCAACCTAGGTATTATCCACACACACGTGAAACATGGATGCATGTGCTCTGTGTTGAAGGCTCATCATTCGGTCATGACAGCAGAGAATGACAGACACTGGACAACCTCATAATAACAGCAGGACATTGGCTCATTGTTTTGGTCTAGCAGTTGCCACTCATACCATGACATCACTGCGAGTGGCATTAATGTGCTTGATAGCAAATGCCTCATGTAAGGTGATGGACAGCAGCAGAACTTGTGTATATGACCAATGTGAGATATACCTAGGGTAGCAGTCCTGCTAATAATGATAACTACTAACACAGCCTGGAGAGGTCATCTTGACACCTGCACCTCAGTACCATTACACAAGGTGGCTCACACATTATGCTTGCACATGCCACTGTTCCACATATAATGACACTGTCCACAACCTGCTATCAATGTATGCCTTTCAGGGCAGCAAGGTGTGTGATACATGCTGTAGGTAGCATCCCCCTGTGCGACCCTGTCTGTCACGTCCACACATGCATGAATGTGTATATTTAACATATATATGTCAGTACTTCGTGTACATGTATGCATGTGTATCACAGAGCACAGACACAGATATATCATTTATGGGCCACATACAGGTATCAGGTGGTAAACCAGTATGATGTGCATATATACTGACAGGTAAGATGTACTTAGCTGTAAACCTGTGTGTTTACAATAGGAGTCCATTACAACGTGTTCTGTGCATGTAAGTGTATGAGCATGCACACTGTGGCCTTCAGTGGTTAGAATCAGAGTGCATCCCAAACAGCCCTGTGCTACTAAGTGTATGAGCGTACCCACTGCCACCTTGTGTAATTTGAGTCAGTGCATCCAACAAGCCCTTTGTTACTAAGTGTATGAGCATGCCCAGTATAACCATGTGTAGTTGTAGTCATAGTGCATCCCAAATGGCCCTGTGCTACTAAGTGTATGAGCATGCCCACTGTAACCCTGTATCATGACAGTAGTTGTCCATTCTACAGATGGCCATACTCCAGTTCAGGTTCCTGTTGTGCTACAACTATACCTCTCAGGCCTACCTGTAGATGATGTGTCTTGTTTGTGCATACAGGTTGTAATGGACACCTACTTTAAACACACAGGTCTACAGCCATGTACTTCATGACTGTCAATCTCCCTGTTGTTGTCCTCAATCTTAGAAGGGCAGTCTGACTGCCTTGGAATGTGTATTCTCTGTGGCGAGTCTCGTAACTGCATAGAATTGTAATAGTGATCTGTAGATAGGCAGGAATTCTGATCCCACCACTGGCAACTGTGTGCATGTGTTTGTGTGTGTGACAGCAAATGCTTGAGTGTGTGTGTCAGCGTATGGCTGAGTGTGTTTGTGTATGTGTGTGTCTGTATTTATGCCTGCATCCTGTCATGACAGTGGGTTTTGCTGCATTCTAAAGAGATACCTCCTTTTGCACTGGCCTTTATCCTTGTCAACTGCTAAACCTCTCTCTTCCCCCCTCCTCACTGCAAGTAATCGGTCTTGTGATGTCACCCAGCTCAGAAGTGGAATCAGAGTAAGTCTAATTGTATGTGTTATGTGGCACATACCCCAACTGCATACCACTGTACTAGTTACCTTAACATAGGCAAGAAGTATATGCACAATACTGGCAAGTGTGTGCGTGTTTGTGTGTGTGACTACCCTGTAGCTAGGCATACACATGTGTAATGTCTTTTAGCACACCATGGTAGCCATCTGTGGTGACCGGTGTCTACAAAGTATTACATAGTTAGGAATGGTAAAGAATGCAGTCAAGCATGACTACAGTTGGGTATGTTATTTTCCTGTGCCACTGCCGAGCAATGACACATAAGTGGTCGCTGGGTTGTAGGTCCATACCCATCATTCCCCACCCTAACTCTACAATCCCTGGGGCAGATTACATTAGCCATCATTCCCCACCCCAAACTCCACATACACAACAACCATCCCTTCTCTGATGAACTGCTTAAGATTTAAATGTTATAACACAAGAGATCCCTCTGTTTTGTGTACACGTCAGTTCCTCTGGAACCCTTCTGTGTCACAAAGGGTGTTCAGACATGTGTGTGTGTGTATAAATATATATATATATATATATATATATATATATATATATATATATATATATGTATGTATATATTTATTTTATTTATTTATTGACATTTGTTAACCGGGTTTGTCCAACTGGGCTTGTGGCCCATTTTCAGTGGAGACCCGAGGAGAAAAGCTCCAGTGATACATTTTAAAACAGGTACAATTTTAAACAATATTTATATAATAGCAGTACATGCATAAAGTTAAAGTTGCATTAAAAAGAAGTTAAGCAACAATTTTACATTGATATAGTTCAATAGGTCAACAATAAACATTTGTTGTTTGTATAAAATTATGCAAATGCATAGTAGACACATCGGAGAGAGAGGTGTAATGAGGTACTAAGTGTGGTCCTTTTGACGGAAAGAAAACTAGGTAGGGTCATGGCAAGGGCAGGTTCTAGAATTGAGAAAATAAGCTTTTAGTTCATTTTTAAAGTGTGAGGTGTGGGAGATTGAACATAAGTCAAGGGTAAGTTTATTCCAAGCATGGGCAAGGGAGTGTTTATAGAGTAGTTTGCCTTCTGACCTTTTTGGATGGTACATATCAAGTAATTGTTGGTTAAAAGTATGGAGGATCTGGGATGGGATGTAGATTGAGACTAAGGAAGATAGAGATGGACAGAAGGAGGGTTTATAAAGAAAAGAGTGTATCATATGAAATTGATAAGATAACAGAAACTGGGGAAGTTCAAGCCATTGAAGAGAGTTTAAAGAAATGCAGTGGTGTGAGTTGTATGGGGAGTTAGTAATGGATCTGGCAATTTTATGGTAAGTGTGTTGCAGTTTGTTTGGAGTGGAGGCCTGGATATTGGTAAGAACTGGGGTGGCATATAAGAGGGAGGGGAGGAGGAGTGCCTGGCCCAGGGTAAGTATAGATTCAGGGGTTAGGAACTTTTTGTTCCGATATAGCAGACCTAGTTTCTGGTTTGTTTTTTTTTATACATTGGAGTGTGTGTAGGTTGAACTTGAGTTCGTCATCGATAAGGACTCCTAGGAGTTTTGTGTGGGTGTCAGGTTGGGTGTTTGTATTGTTAGAAGATGTAATAAAAAAGGAGGTTTTGTGATGAGAAAGAGACTGGGGAAGGAAAAGTAGGAGCTTGGCCTTTTTGGGATTTAGGATGAATAGGTTGTGAGAGAGCCATTGTTCAGTGGATAGTAGGGCCTGTTGGGTCAGGGAGTGTAATTCAGGAATGTTATTTGAGATGGATATAAGTGTGGAGTCATCGGCATACTGAATAAGGGAGGATTCTTTGCATGAGCTGTAAAGATCATTGGTGAAGATGTTAAACAAAAGGGGTCCCAAGATAGAGCCTTGGGGAACACCAGTGGAGATGGGAAGGAAAGGAGGATGAGAGCCATTTGACAGATTGTTCCCTGCCAGATAGGTAACTATTAAACCAGATATATATATATATATATATATATATATATATATATATATATATATATATATATATATATATATATATATATATATATATATATATATATATATATATATATATATATATATATATATATATATATATATATATATATATATATATATATATATATATATATATATATATATATATATATATATATATATATATATATATATATATATATATATATATATATATATATATATATATATATATATATATATATATATATATATATATATATATATGTGTCTGTGTATATATATATATGTGTGTGTGTACACATCCCGTAGGTGCATATATATATATATCTATATATATATATATATATATATATATATATATATATATATATATATATATGTAGTTATGGCAGTTGTACAGATGTAGACTTGTCTTTGTTGTTTCACAGAGTACAGTACATTCAAGTGCACTGTACATATGTACACAAAGTGACTGTCCAATTTGTTTTCAGTACTGTGGAATACCTGTAGTAAGATGTGCATTATAGACTCCATGCAGCATGTATACAGCCCAGATGGCTAAGTGGTATGTCCAGTTACCTCAGTGTGCATGGTCCACAGTTCAAAACCTGCAAGCCTTGTTGATACTGTCAATTAGGACTATGTAAGACACTTTTAAGCAGTAGTAAATGTGTTTTCATGACAGTAAGCAATGGGTACATGCAGGTAACAGACATGTACAACTCACAGTACACTTGAAATGCCCTTCTTTGGCAATCCTGCTGATGTCACCCACCTACGAATACACCTCTGGGACTACTGTAACCCAGTAATCTCCTAGGTACGTGCTGTAACTGTGTAATGCTGTAGTGTGTTAAACTAGTTTGGTAGGCGTTCTAATCCCAGACAGGTCAAGTGTGTATGTGTCTGCCTGCCTGTGAAAGAAACAATGCTTTTAGAGTATGCACACTCTTTACAATTCACATACCCACCTGTGGCAACCCTGCTGATGTCACCCACCTAGAAATACACCTCTGGGACTGCTGTAGCACAGTATTTTCCGTAGTGCGTGCTGTAACTGCATATTTCTGTAGTGTGATAAACTAGTTAGGTAGGGGTTCTATACCTAGAGAGGCCAACTGTGTTTGTGTGTGTCTGTCTGCCGGAGAATGTAACAATGCCTTTTAGAGTATGCACACTCTTTACAATTCACATACCCACTTTGACAATCCTGCTGATGTCACCCACCTGAAATACACCTCTGGGACTATAAAACCCAGTATTCTTTATAGCGTGTACTGTAACTGTGTATTGCTGTAATGTGATAAACTAGTTAGGTAGGAGTTCAATTCCAGGGGAGGACAGCTGTGTGTATATCTCTATCTGCTTGAGAAAGGAACAAGCTTTTTAGAGTATGCACACTCTTTACAATTCACATAACCACTGTTTGGCAATCCTGTGGTTGTCACCCACCTAGTAATACACCTCTGGGACTACTGTAACCCAGTAATCTCTGAAGTGCATGCTGTAACTGCATAATGCTGTAGTATGATACACTAGTTAGGTAAGGGTTCTATTCCAAGACATAGCAGGTGTGTGTTTGACAGTCAAAGCCTGTGTGGAGGTGGCTGTGCGTGTCTAACCACTGGACATGTTGGGGAGTGGATTTTCTAGTTTTCCTATATGGTGTCTGTATTATATGTCACAATGTCCATCTCACGAGGAGTACAGATGTCAGTCAGCCAAGGGACTGTGTTGGCAAACCATACCCCTACATCTGGCAAAAGGTTTGGTGAACAAAGTATTCATCCCTACTATTACCCAGAATACGTTCTGAACCCATGTGTCATACACAAACACACTTGCCTAGAATATCCCGCTATGTTGCTAGTACCCTGCACATTGATGACAGATAATAGGCATGGTGTGATTGCAGTGGGCTGCAGAGGGCATGGCACCCTGTACAGCAGTACAATGGGCACATAATTGCAGACGATTTGCCTTCACTATGTTCCCCACTGGATGCCTGCAACATATGTGGTGCCATCAAATGTGATCCACAGAGGCCATACAATGCCTTACATATGTGCCCTGTATGGACCGATGCCACTGACACCAGGGAATACCTGTATCATGCTATCAATGCAGGTGCAGGGTCAACCTGCTGTCTATAAGCAGGTCCTGCCACACCAGGCCAGTATTGGCATATCTGAGGATAACAGTCTGTGTACACAACATGTGCCAGCCAAACCAGGTACACTTGTACATGTCACTGTACATTATTGTGGGACGTGCACGTCCCAGGCAATGTTCATGTCAAGGACTATCAAACACAGACATTGCATGCATTGCAAAGCTATGGCCATACACAATGGTAACCAGGATGTCAGGACAGTTCATACACTACCCATCTGTGTTGGACATTGCAGACACTACACCCCTGTACCACACTGCACACCATTGTCAGGTGGCATGATGCCAAGGATTACCCCTCACCCAGCCTTGTACAGCCATCTTGCACAGCCAACCACTACACACCCATGAAGCAATGCACACATGCATGTCAGTACTGGCACCTTGAGGCTGTATGTGGGGTATGATGCTCCCAACCACAGTCACTCCTAGTATAACTCCCATTGGCATACCGGCAGATGTCAAACACGTTCACATGCCCTAGCCCATATAACCTCTGGATATCCCCTCTGGTGCATGTAGTACCTGTGCATTACTGCAGTGTAGCAAACTAAGTAGTTAGGAAGTGTATTTGTGGGCCTGGCAAAGTATGTCAATGTGAGTCCATTAGAGTGCATGGTTGTGTTGACAATGACATCTGCTCATGTGGACAGCCATGTGTGCTACACCTAATGTATGTCTACTATATCTCTGTTGCAGATGTCACTCACCAGCACACATATATGTTCTTACAGCACACCAACATGTCAGCTTTGTGGCACATGGAGTAACTGCATGCACTTGTAATAATAATGACTAGTCAGTCAGGGGTTTGTACCCCTGTACTGATAGGTGTGTGACCGATGATGCTTAGGTTTTAGTCTCCAAGCCCTTGTCTGATGTACTTTGCCTCTGTCTGCCCCTCCCACACACTCTCTGGTGGATGTGGAGTTGTACACCTGCTCAGCAGCAGCTTGTATTTTTTAAGTGATGGTCAGGATCAGGAGATGGCCTCTGCACCTATTGCAGTCCTCCTCTAGCTGATTGCATGTGGAACAGCTGTGATGATGTTCCCATAGCCAATCACATGGAAATACAGTACAATATCTAGGAACATCATGTTAGTGTTTGCCCATGACAGTCGCTGTGAGTGGTACCTGGATCTGGTGTTTGGTAAACGGCATCACAGATGATATATGGATGTTCCTCAAACAACATACACAGTGGGAAATAGCCTAAAGAAAGGAGCATGATGTGCCAGACATGACTACACCATGTAAGTGTAGCTATGCTTCATTGAGATTGCCACCTATTTAACAAGTTGTGTGTGGTAATGGCTATTCTGCATTTTTTAAAACTGACAAGACAGTGCTCTGTTTGTGACAGACCCCCATCTGTAGGGTCATCTGTGGACTGGTCAGTGTGTGGAACCATTTGTTTCCTGTCTAACTCGCTGAACACACATCTGTGAACTGCAGGAGCCTAGTGTGAGGATTGCAGTCAGTACATGGTGATAGTGATGAGTTCATGCCATCGCATCCCTGATTGGACATATGTCACATGAAACAGTGGTATGACAGACACTGTCTGGGGTTTTCAGTGACATGCCAATAATGGGCCACTGTTCATAGCTGCAGTCACAAGTCTTCTACACTTTGTACAGATGTCATGCAGTATATATGCATGTGCTGTGCTCCCTCTGCAAATGTATACCATCTGTTGTGTTGGGTTGATGGTCACATCTATGCATGCTGTTATAAGTAATCCTGAATGCTGTTGAATATTACTAAGCCATATCTGTGTTTAAATTGCAACACCATAGGCTGTATGGGTTTAGAGGTCCCAGCATAACCTCCTGTCCCACTTCAGCTGGCCATGGCACCAGGCACCAGCACATCTGGGGCCCAGCCTTGGACCTCCACCTCTGTTGGCTCTGCACCACCTTCTGGTGGAACTGCCACTGAGGATGGGGCTTGTCCCCCACCGGGAGCAATTCCAGACAGGAACATGTCCGTTGTCATACAGTCCTGGACGTGGTGCATAGGGAACTCAATAAGGGGTTTCAAGGCCAGATAGGCCAGCTCGAGGGCAGAGTGTCACATTTACAGAGTGAGCCTGCCCCTCCTAGACAGCCCCCAGCACTGCCACCTTTGTGGCTGTTTTGGTGCAGTGGTGGCTGCCCATGGCTGGGGACCTCTGTCCCACTGTTCCCATCTGGGGGCTCATGGGCTTGTGACTGCCAAACACCGTTCCCCATCCAAGGTGTATCCCCCACATGTGTTATATACTGACCCTGTATGCTGTCTTGTCTGTCATCCTACCCAATCTATCCTCCACGAGCATACCTACTCTCCTTCCTACCCAATCTATCCTCCACGAGCATACCTACTCTCCTTCCCTCACATCCCACTTTCACCCTACAGAAACAAAAGGCCAAATGGTTCCTAGAACAACATTTGCCTCATACATAGCTGTCCATTTCATACACGTGTCCTCTGGACACATGTAATCCTTTTAATATGCATCACAACATACTCCAGTTGTCCTCACCCCTGTCTGTCAGGCACACGATCCTGGTATGCACACGACTCCTAAAGGTTCTAGGTACACATGATGCAGACAACCCCATTGTACACACAACACTATCTGTCCCTCTATGGTTACCCCATTTGCCTTTATCATGATGATGATGTCGCGTACAGCACATTGCAAGAGTACTGTTCTCACATAATGATTGGACAAGAACTGTTGTGTTAATGTAAATAAAATGCACAGAGTGATGTATTTGGCCAATGTACAAATGTTTGCGTGCATTAATGACACATGTCTGTCTGTAAGAGTCTTGATATTACATAGGACAACACCACTATATAATACAGGCATTTGTTGTGTTTCCATTTTCATTCCTTTGTAATGCTTTGTTGTCACATGGGATGTTCTTGATATATCTATATATATGTATGTATCTATATCTGGACATAAACACTCACACATACATCTACATGATGGAATACATTTCCTATACTGTTGAATGACTGTGCTGGATCCTATGTTTGAGATAAGATCCGATGTCTGTATATCTGCCATGGCGTAGTGGTAAATCACAATAGCTGTGTGTGCAGGGTCATGGTTTCTAGCCTTGCAGAGGCCATTTATTTTGTTGCTGGGCAGAACAAGGCCATTGAATACAGAGTGATTAAGGCACATTAAAGCAGTTGTGAGCAGGTGTGCATGGGTTTGCTCGGAGCTAAGCAATGCTAACCTCCGGTTACAGTTTCTTACAGTTAGCCTCTACATTGCTTCACCAGTGCTTCACCAATAATGGCATACTGGCGGCCAAGCAGGCTTACACTCGCTTGCTCTCGCACTTGCAAATGCACTGCATTTGGTGTTTGCATCTGACACTCACACCCCTGGATGGGATTGCGGACTATGATATTACCTTGTGATGCCTACTACATCGGATGACATGCCTACAGTATCGGGAATGGCTGCCCATTAGGCGAAAGCATGCTGTTCGACTGTACAGAATCTGCGGCCTGTCCAGAAATTGATTCATATTATTGGTGTGTTCC